>NC_089183.1:0-300000 GCF_947507565.1 Oscarella lobularis
CCCTAACCCTAACCCTAACCCTAACCCTAACCCTAACCCTAACCCTAACCCTAACCCTAACCCTAACCCTAACCCTAACCCTAACCCTAACCCTAACCCTAACCCTAACCCTAACCCTAACCCTAACCCTAACCCTAACCCTAACCCTAACCCTAACCCTAACCCTAACCCTAACCCTAACCCTAACCCTAACCCTAACCCTAACCCTAACCCTAACCCTAACCCTAACCCTAACCCTAACCCTAACCCTAACCCTAACCCTAACCCTAACCCTAACCCTAACCCTAACCCTAACCCTAACCCTAACCCTAACCCTAACCCTAACCCTAACCCTAACCCTAACCCTAACCCTAACCCTAACCCTAACCCTAACCCTAACCCTAACCCTAACCCTAACCCTAACCCTAACCCTAACCCTAACCCTAACCCTAACCCTAACCCTAACCCTAACCCTAACCCTAACCCTAACCCTAACCCTAACCCTAACCCTAACCCTAACCCTAACCCTAACCCTAACCCTAACCCTAACCCTAACCCTAACCCTAACCCTAACCCTAACCCTAACCCTAACCCTAACCCTAACCCTAACCCTAACCCTAACCCTAACCCTAACCCTAACCCTAACCCTAACCCTAACCCTAACCCAGTACCAGCTACCCTCATGGCCATAGAATCCATGAGCAAACGCACCCCTTCAGACACTCCCGGCCATTGAAAAGAACTACTTCTATAATCCAAAGTGCTCTAACGCACTTTAGTCCCTGCATATACTTATATAACCAACAATGGCCACTCCCAATCACCCAATTCCTCTATACCAGCTACCGAAACTCGTCTTCTTGCCGGTCGGTAATGGATATAGCGGTTGATCCAGCTTTGCCTTCGTGCATTCTCCTTTTATAACCCCTAACCCTAACCCTAACTCCTCACCCCAACACTAACAATAACCCTAACCCTAACCCTAACCCTAAGGAAAAGGCAATAAGCAATAAAAAAACAAAAATAAAAAAAAAGGCATAGGAAAAAGCCAAAAAGAAAAAGCAAAAGGCGAAGGTAAAAAGCAAAAGGAAAAGAAAAAAAGCAAAAGGAGAATGCTAAAGGCAAAGGAGAAGGCAAAAAGCAAAAGCAAAGAGCATAGGAAGAAGACAAAAGACATAGGGAAAAGGCAAAAGGCATGGGGAGAAGGCAAAAGGCATAAGGAGAAGGCAAAAAGGCATGGGGACAAGGCAAAAGGCATAGGAAGAAAGCAAAATATCTGTACTATAATTTTAACTTTAACCCTAACCCTAACCCTAAGTTGGGTTTAGATTGGCTAAGCTGGGCTAAGCTGGGCTAAGCTTGGCTGGGCTACGCTGGCCTAAGCTGGCCTAAGCTGGGCTAAGCTGGGCTAAGCTGGACTGAGCTGGGCTAAGCTAGGCTAAGCTAGGCGTGGTTCACGCATGCGCCCACAATGTTGGCGGCGCTCTCACTTGGCGAGGTGTAGTAAAGTTGAGCAAGATTAACTGGCACGGGCACCCGCTGCCTTCCCATTTCTTGGGAGTGCTTCGTTACTTATATAGAAATTGTAGGTTTCTAAGATTGCGACATTTTTGTTTTGATAGTTGTTTTTTTTCTATACAAGTAGTGATAAAGGACGAGTAGTTTATTGTACGTTCTGTTTGTTCAAACGTTTTTTGTCGTTTTATTTTGCGCGATTCTCTTGTTTGTTTTTTCTGTTTTTTAGGGTTTTGAAGGCGTTTGTGGAAAGGGAGAGTTAGAGCCCAATTCATGCTTCTTGTCCTAAGTTATAGCCACTTAAAGGATGAAGGGTGGGAAAAAATCTTTTAGAATTTTCATTGCTAGGGAGGTGTGACAATTCGTTAGGGAAGTGGCGAGCCGCAATTCTACTGTGGTTTTCCTTTTTTGAAAAAATCCCGGGTGCTTTAGAGCAATCTCCGCGAAACTATGCCGAATTTCAATTTTCCAAAAAGGCTTTAAAACTAATAAGTTGCGGGATTAACGTAACGCTAGGTCCGTTACGGTCGTGCTATATACCATTCGAAAGAGCTCTACGAGTTCTATTTGTGGCTTTGTGGGTGATGTAATCGAATGTATTTTTGATTTTTTAGAAGTAAATTCGTGTTTTCAGAATCTCGTTACTTATACCCTTAATCCTATATAGTAAGTTAGGGAATTGACAATTATTTTGATGCAGTTTGGTAGAGAATTTTCTGTAGTTTAATTTGGGTATAAGGTTGTTTAGACATATATGGGGTTTGACGTCATAAAATCGTCTTTTTCGGTATGTCGGTGTTTTTGCTTCTGAAGGCCTCTCAGCTGTATTCTAGGCCCTGTACGGTGGCGAAGAAATAGTGTTGTAGGTCAGTGGAAGTGTAAGGACTATTTTTTGTGTATTTCGCGTACGTTTTGTTGAGAAACGCGCGGTGGTTGTCCGGGGGGTTGCGTGTATACGGGGTTGTGACTTCAGTCATTTGTTTGAAACGACTCCAAATGAGACAAAGGAGACGAAGGAGGACGGATTCGGCTGTCGCGAAGGGTAAGTTATGCATTCACGTGTCATTTCGCACCGCACGTTCCCCCTATTCGCCTTCGACGGATTTTACTACTACTTTCCTTCGTTCCCTACGCAATTTTGAGAGTTTAAACTTCTCACGGTGAGGTTTGGAGCGTGTTCGGGGGCCCGTTAACGTTGCGCGTAGGAAACTGGGTGCCCGAAGGGGGAGAAGCGCGTTTTTCCACGATTTTCGCAGTCGCGAGCGTTTTATACTGCGCGGCTGGGTTTAAAACGGGGTCCTGTGTCTTTGTTCCTTTTGTGTCTATCCGAAGTAGTCGTTTTCTGCTTCTTGGGGAGGTTTTCTTAGTTCCATAGGTGGACGTACTTATTTTTTATTTTTTTATTTTTTAGTATTTATTTTTACTTTTTTAGGGGAAAGCATTTTCTTTGAACGAGGAGGTTTGGGACATTTTATCGTTCATTGGAATTTTTCAAAGGTAATACCCTGGACAGAATTTATTTATTCCTTTCGTTCTCATTGTGACAGTGTTATTCTACTCGTGGGGCTCATTCAAGGGGTTCAATCAGATAAGTGCCTCGTAGTTTTATGTGTTAATGGGGGCTTTGTGTTTTAGTGTATTATATAGGAAGAAGGTCGAGCAACGATTAGCATAAGGTATCGGTTTCTTTTTAGTTTTTGGATTATTCTTTACTCTCGTTTTATCTAGGGGAACTCACTTGGAAGGAAGAACAGAGGACAGAAGACACGCACAGGGAACTCACAATGGGATAGGACGAGGATGCGAGAGACGGACAAGGGACACGCACAGGGAAGGAAAGGAATCGACAAGGACAAAGGAAGGGCACGTGGAGGAAGACTACCAACAGGTACGGAATTGTTTTACATTTGTTTATCACACTTCACTTCTTCTATTTCTTTTATTTAGGAACACTCAATGGGATGGAAGGACGATGCATGAGAAGGATAAGGGACACGCACAGGGAAAGGACGGGATCAACACGGACAAGGGAAGTACAAGTGGAGGAAGGCTATCAACAGGTACGGAATTATTTTGCATTTGTTTATCACACTTCATTTCTTCTATTTCTTTTATTTAGGAACACTCAATGGGATGGAACGACGATGCAGGAGAAGAACAAGGGCCACGCTCATTAATTCTGAATAAATTCTGCATTAATTCTGAATTAATTCAGAATACATTCTACATTTATTCAGAATAAATTCTTCATTAATTCAGAATAAATTCCGCATTTATTCAGAATTAATTCTGCATTTATTCAGAATAAATTCCGCATTTATTCTGCATTAATTCAGAATAAATTCTAAATTAATTCAGAATAAATTCTGCACTAATGCAGAAATTATTCTAGATTAATGCAGAATAAATTCTGCATTAATTCAGAATTAATTCTGCATTAATTCAGAATTAATTCTGCATTAATTCAGAATAGATTCTACATTTACTCAGAATAAATTCTTCATTTATTCAGAATAAATTCCGCATTTATTCTGCATTGATTCAGAATTAATTCTGCATTTATTCAGAATTAATTCTGCATTTATTCAGAATAAATGCTGCATTTATTCAGAATAAAATCTGTATTAATTCAGAATAAATTCTGCATTAATTCAGAATAAATTCTAGATTAATGCAGAATAAATTCTGCATTAATTCAGAATTAATTCTGCATTAATTCAGAATTAATTCTGCATTAATTCAGAATAGATTCTACATTTATTCAGAATAAATTCTTCATTAATTCAGTATAAATTCCGCATTTATTCTGCATTAATACAGTATTAATTCTGCATTTATTCAGAATTAATTCTGCATTTATTCAGAATAAATTCTTCATTATTTCAGAATAAATTCAGAGTAAATTCTGCATCAATTCAGAATAAATTCTGCAATAATTCAAAATAAATTCTGAATTATTTCAGAATAAATTCTGAAATAATTCTGAAATAATTCAGAATAAATTCTGCATTAAGTCAGAATAAATTCTGTGTTTATTCAGAGAATGTGAGATTTTTTCGCGATGTTTTAGCGCGCGTTACACTCGAAAAGCCCTGCTCGTCGTTCGTCTCCTGTGCATCGCTTAGCGAGCGAGTTTGAGGTTCTTGATCGACTTCTTGTCGTTTTCCGTCACGTTCTGAACGGTTATTGCTAAGTTTTTCGTCGTCATGGCGTTTGGGGTGTACTTTTCTATAGAGAACGATGGATGATAGCCTTCGTTTTCTGTAGAGAACGATTGACGATGGCCTTCGTTTTTTTGCGATCATTCTGAGTGCATTATTATTTCTAATTGGGCGTTTTCCTATTTTCTTTTAGTCTCTTATTTCTATATGATTGCTATGTGTAAGAGATATTGATAGAAGGCGAGGAGCTGGATTTTTAAAGGTACGTCATCCCCGTCACCACCATCAAGATCTATTATATGTTATGTCTTTATTCATATGGCACACAGATGACAAAGAAAAGATTCAGCGAAATGGAAAATGACTTTATCACTCATTTGGCACACAGGTGAAAAAGAAAAGACATAGCGAAATTGAAGATGACTTTATTATCCTTTCTTTGCGTACGTAATAGTTTTTTTTAAGTAGCACTAGGCGCATAATACAATCACGCGCGCTCGCGTCTCACGTGGTCCTAGTTAGGCGCGTGGAAAGTAGATAGGGCCGCTCACACAATAAAAGTAGGACGAGTCATGTCAAATTTTATTTCAATAAAGTCCCGGATGTACATACAAAAATTAAACAGAGTTTGCCCTCTCCTCCATCCACCCCCTCGCCCCAAATGGGAGGCAAGGCCAGGTGGGCACCTGCTGTGAGTCAAAGGACTCGTGGGGTCACTCCATACTCCCCCGCGGAGGGTGAGCCCGTTTAACCTCCTGGCTCCGAGCCTTGGACTGTGAAAGTGGCAGCTGGGATGTCAGTCCACTCACAGGTGCAATTCCAAGGGGCGTCACTGATTTACCCGCCAGTGCTCTGCCTTACGCGGAGAGGCAACTCTATAGCCTCTGCAGAGGTATGGCCTATTTATCGCTCTTGGCCACAGAGGGATGGCTGCGTCTGCCTCGTCTGATTGGAGGAACAACTACACGGCAAAACAATTGACAAAGGGGAAAACAAAGAAAAGTACCTGGCGTCGGCCAAAGTCTCGGGTGGCGATTGCGGATTCAAGAGCTCATCTTGTGGCAGCACTTTGTGGAAACTGAACGATACAGGTACTGAGAGAACGCTACCGGTCAGTGCCTCACCTGGAAGGGAATTCACCATGGACGTATGCGTCGATTGCCTATACCGGAATTCATTCTCAGACACAACCGTCATGTCTTTCTCAAGAAAAAGGCGAAGTTTTGTAGGTGACGCAGCGAGAGGTGAGCTGAAAATTTATTTATATTATTTATTGCTACAACAACTCTCTTTTCCGTCTGAAAACGAGAATTTGGCTTGATTTGTTGATTACGGGAACGCCGAGGACGTCGCCACGCGTGGCGATCGACACCCGCCGCACTCCGGCTCAGGCGTTCGTGCCGTGATTGGTCAAATCTGTAGAGTACCCCATTGCGGGGGCCTCACTTACTTGCTAAGGTGCTAACGTGCTTCGTGCGATGTTTTATGAAGGCATACGATACCCCGTCGGAGGCGTGTCTTCGAGGAAATCGACAAAAAGGTCGTCCACCTTAAATCAGGGATACTAGACAATAAATGCACTCTGGCAACATACGGGCAACATCGCTCGTCAGCAAAAATGATCGCTGGTTGAAGCGGTTGAAGCGACGTCGTTCCAATGAATGAGAAGATAACGGTAGGCGTTTGAATTATTATGACATACCGGTGGTAGCCCCTCTCGAGCTTCAAAAAAAACAGACAAAATGACGTGAAAAGGAACATAGTCTACTAATTCTATACGTATACGGTGGGGGTGATGCATGAGCGCTTTTGTTTTCCATCTTTTTCTTCTTCAAGACGACTTGGATGGCAAAGACATTTCCACTGGTGCAGTCGATGGTGGTGGTGGTGGTGGTGGCGGCGGCGAACCCGAAGAAGAAGAAGAAGAAGAAGTCTCGACGAAGGGCGAAACAGCGTTCTTTTTCTCAAGCTCCTTGTTGATCATGTCCTGCCAAAGATAAAAAGAGAAAAATTGACATTTTGACCTCTTTTTTATATTCATTTACGTTTGTACCGTTAAAGAATCCATTTCTTTTGACATGACTTCTATTTCATTGGCACGAGCACCCTATTGGAAGATATAGAAAAATTAGCTCACTAACCCGATGTAGTGTCAGTAGAACGCACGTCGACAGCAGCACGTCCTCCGCCTCCTTTTTTCAATGAAGGAGAATTTGCCAGTGGTTTTGAAAGAGGAGGCAAAGCCAAACCCGAATCATCTTTCATCATTAATTTTCTCTGCTCTCTTCTTCCGCCTTGACTCTTCAAAAAGCCGGTCGTCGTCGTCGTCGTCGTCGCCGTCGTCGTCGTCGTCGTCGCCGTCGTCGTCGTCGTCGCCGTCGCCGCCGCCGTCGAAGTACGCAAATCCTTTCCACGCAGATGCGGTGGCGGCGCCGAATCCTTCCACGAAGCAAAGCGTCCGGTAACGACAGCAAGAGGCATGTCTAAATCGAGAGGGCACACGTAGGCACTCTTTGCTTCGCTTTCCGCTTTGCCGCGACGACGAAGACTTCCAAGAGATAAAATTCTTTTGCGATGCTAAACGAATCAAAGATTTTGATCAATCGACGGTTCATCACATTCTATCATAGTCTCTTTTTCGTTACCTTTTTTCCATGGGGTTCGAGTGAAACGAATCCCTTGGACGATTCGGCTTCTCGTTTTGAAGCGAGAAACGCGGGTCCAATGAGTCGAGAAAAATGCTGAGACAAATGACGTCGAATAAGTTCTTTCACTTGGAGCGTTGCAGCTAATGTGTCAGCATTAAAACGCGATTCCAGGATCTAAACACAAGAAAAAAAATAAGATGATGATTGATCAATATGCTACGTAGTCTACTGAGATCATTCTTACCAACATTGCACCGTGAACGCCCGTTTCTTTCAGATTGGGCACGTACTCGCCCATTTCAATTGATTCGAGCCATTGACAAACGCGAGCATTCGTCCAACGTAGAACGTGTTCTGGCTTCGAATTGTGCATGTGCGCGCCGCCGCCGCCGCCAACACCCTGCTCTGCAGCACCGTCGTTTCTACTTGCGCCTATTAGACAATGAGGACTGAAATTTTGCTGTCTGAAAACAAAGAATGATTTTTAAAAAGAAGAGTAGGGCTTTTTTCGCTCAAACACACCTCAAACACTGAATGGCTCGCTTCAAGCAAACGTGATGAAATGGGTTTTGAACTCGAAGCAAAGCCAAATCTTCCTACAAACAAGAGAGGCAGTTTAGGGAGGTTAATTAAACAAAGAGCATGATATCTGTACAAGGGTGAGGACGTTGAGTAAGCGACCGTCCACTCTCGCTTCAAGAAAGGCTTGCTTATACTGGGGAAGGCCAATACCATCAAGCCAAACTAGAATACATCATTAGTATGATTTATTGGATAGAGCTCTCTCTACAGTAGTAGCTGTCTTACATGCCACCCACGTGTAATCCAATTTCTCCAAATTATCCTTACTATCTGCCACGAGATTCTAATAACCGGCATCATAATATACAGTATATTCGAATGAAAATGAGTAAAGAATTTACACTAAAGGCAAGTTTGAGTTTCTTCTTGTGAAGTGGGTGATACATGATCAAGTCCTAAAACAAACAATTCAAACTATTGATGATTTAATTACGACTTTCATTTACCTTGTCAAGATCGCTGTCTGTTGATTTAATTAATTTGATTCCAGTAAATTCGCTATACTTTGCTCTGTCGCTATACATTTCCAATCCAATTTCAGACATCCAATCAGCGACGGCATCGGGATCCCACTTTGATATAGGATGCTGAGCAAGATCACTAAAAACAAGAAAAAGAAGAATGCTATCATCTTTGAGAAAAAAAATTAGACAAAATTGACTGACTTTTGCTGTTCCAAGCTTCGAGCCACTGTCCATCCCGGTTTCATATCGTGATAATCAACATCACCGTCAAGATCATGAACCGTATTCTGACTCGTGTGACGTCGAAGGCTAGAGATAGAGACGTGATTCAATAGAAAGATGATAAGAGAAGATGTTTTTCTACCGGCCAAATGCTCTTTCCAATGTTCCTTTGAAAGACGAAGCGCTGCGTTTGATTCTACTGGCAGCAGACTGACTATGTGTTGTTTTTCCTGCTCCACCACGAACACCTCCTCCTTTTTCTCCAGCAGCTGAATCCACTTTACCAATAATCTTTTATACATTTATTAATCAAAATAACAAGAAACAAACGTTGAATATCTTACGAAATCATCCTGTGCATCCGTCTCATCTCCGCTCGAAGCTAAATATAACAATATAGAAAGAGTGAGAGTGATAAAGTGTGTTTGCCGCTGCTGTTGCTGCTGCTCTCTTACAAAGATTGGGTTCACTGCTGCTTCTGTGTCTGCTGACCAATTTAAATAGCTTTCCTCCTTTCTTTGAAAAAGAGCCAAATCTCTTCTTTTTCTTCACCGCCGTCTCGTCGCTTTTAGCAGCAGCAGTAGCAGCAGCGTCAGTTGACGTCATTTCTTCCATTGAAGCTCGTCGTCGTCGTCGTCTTTCGTCTGATCCTGTCGTCATTGGTTCCCAATTTCCACTCGTAGACGGCGGTGACGATACATTGTTTACCGCCGGTGGCGGCGGCGAAGAGAAGACAGGAGGAGGAGAAAGTGCGACATCAGGCGCTATGGTAAGGCCTTCAGATCCAACAGGACTCGCCACTTCGCCAGGACGTCGTCCAACGGAAAGACTTGCACTTCGAACCATATCCTGTACCTGAATTCACGAATTAATAAAGTTTGTACGTGGTGAGGGGGGTGACTAACTCGTTTGTATTTGAGCACAGTCGCTTTGAGTTCTGCTATCTTTTGCTCCTGTTCTGCGATTGTGTTTTTCAAAACGTCCACCTGTTCTTCGAGCTGATGATGATGATGATGATGATGATGATGATGATAACGATGATGATTTGAGGTTGGCGTAGTAGTAGTAGCAGCATCTGTAATGACATCGTCATCTTCCCCCTTGGCCACTGGATCGCCGTCACCTGCAGAGTTAAGCAAATAATCAATTGCCTGTAGAATAAACAAACACGCGCCGCATCGCACATCTCTTTTACCTCGAACTTGTGCCCGAACTTGTTCCAATTCGGCCATTAGTTTGGCTATTTGAACGTCTTTGGCATTATTTTCGTCTTCTCTACTCAAAGACAAAAGCTGCGAAGGAGAGAAAGAAGCAGACGCGATGAAAAGGTGGAATAGAAAACAAGAACTATAAAGTGACACACGTACAGTCTGAGCGGGGGGTGGGGGTGGCGACGGCGGTGGTGATGGTGGAGGAGGAGGAAGCATTTCCAAATCTTCACTACTCTCCTCTTGTGATGTTGTTGTTGTTGGTGGTGGTGGTGCGGGTGCGGATGGTGGTGCTGGTGGTGCTGTCATCTCTTTGAGAGAATCGACTTGAGAAAGCAAATCGTTGACTTGAAGTTGCAATGTAACTTTTTTGTCCGTTTCCTGAAGCAGAACAAAGAGAAAAGTAAATAGCAAACAACAGAGAACGTCGTCGCGATTAGCATTGATTGCACATGTATGGGGGGGGGGGGGGGGGGAGGGAGAAGAGCAGTCGTACGTGCACGTAGTCTACTGTATCTACGACGTAGAGTCTCGATCAATCACCTGTTTGAAAGCGGCTTGTAGTAGAAGATTTTCGCTTTCTAATTCCATGAGTGCAGCTTTACGATCCTCTTCGTCTTCGTCGTCGTCGCTCTAAAGAAAACTTTCTCACGAAAAAAAGGAAAGGAAAAGAAAGAGACGCGCGGCGCAGACGCGACGATTTTGCGATCGTATAACCGACTCAGAGTCTAACGTAGATAGAGTACTGTACCTCGTCTTCGTCGCGCAAACAGTGAACGATGTAAAGTCGAGTATCGTAGGGAATGAGAGAGCAAACGCTTTGGACGTCCGGCGTCGTTCGAAGGGCTTCTTTCATTTTCTCGGCTAAATCGAGAACGCTCCAATTCTCGCGTTGTTCGCCGACGCTTGGACGACGAATAATCGTCGACGACGACGAAGCGGACGACGACGACGACTGTTCATTTGCCGATCGACTGTCGAATACGTCGTCGACGTCGGACATTGCGCGCGATTGTCTCTCGACCGGCCGGCGGACGCGCACAAATCAGCACAAATTGGCTACAATACCAACGCGACGACTCTGCGAGTCTGCGCACATCCTAGACTCTGAACGTGCCCTGTGTTCGCGTGCAGTCGCCGCCCCTTTTTTTTATCAACAATCCTGGAATCGAACGAGTTCCATCATTATCCAACTAGTGCCATCAATTCGGCTCCCACTCGCACTTACAAAAGCCGCAGAATGTCGTCGAAATGGGGACCCGAACTCGTTCCCGTTTTCTTAGCCGTCGCCGGAATTCTCACCTTTATTATCTGGTAGGCGCTGCCTACGCCAAAGAACGACTAGACTACCATACTCCTTGTGTGTTTAGCTACATTATAGCCGTGAAAGATGGACACGTCGTTCCCGGGTTTCCTTATATAAGGCACAACACTAGACTAAAGAAGACTCACTCTAGTCTATGTATTCGTCTCCCTATTCTAGTGATACCGGTGCCAGAGTTCCCGAAAGTTGTATTTTTGGTTTTCTTCTCAATGTCGTCTCTATTCTGGGTACAGTAGAAACGAAGTGAAAAGAAAAAGACGTCGTCATCGTCCTACTTCCGTCCTCTCTCCCTCTTTTAGGTTTTCTCGTTATCTACATACGATACAAACAAGTGAAGGAATACAATCGACAGAATGTGTGCGTTAATGGCCTCAACATAGCTTCAGCATTTTTGGGCACAATGGCAATTGTTGGTCTCATGCTCGTTGCATCATTTCAGGTAAATCCCTTCGATTGATGGATCGAATACATTGTCATTGTCATTGTCATTGTCTCCTCTTTTCCCCCACAGGATGACAATGTTCCCATTGTTCATTTTGTGGGTGCCTCTATGCTTTTTGGACTAGGAGTCATCTATTCGTGGCTTCAATGCGCGATTACAAGAAGACAAACATCGGTGAGCGAAGGAAGACGACTCCTCGTCATTCAATACTTGCTATCAGCTGGAGCAACAATATTCCTCATTTCAAGCAAGTCCTAATAATAATTTAATTAATTTCTATTGATTATGATGAACTTACTAGCACTTGTCTTTGGCATCGTTGCCGCCATCGAGCAAGCACACGGCGGCGGCGAAAGAGGTCATTTTTGGGTTCAACATTGGAACGACACAATGCCTGTAAAAAGAAATAAAAAAAGAAATATATTATTTTCTTCATAAACTGTACCGGTAGGGTTTTGGCGCTCACGTGGCAAGCACCGTATCAGAATGGGCTCTTGCCCTCTCTTTTCTCGCCTTTTTTCTCACCTATGCCAAAGCCTTCCACAAGATCTCAATTGAAGCAAACGTTCGACTTCGTCTCGATACATATGAATGGAGCAACGATTCAGAGGAAACTCGTCATCTGAATCCAGCGGGAAAAGACTCACACATATACTAGAACTACTGGGAATCTCTTTGCTTTTTATACGAACGCGCCAACGTTGCCTTTCAGTTCCTCTGTCTCTTTAGCTCATGTTTCTGTAATGCAATTGTTCTCACGTGTATGCGAATGCCTGTGTAGCAAAAAAGAGAGAGAAAACAAAAGAAGGCGAAACGTTTCTTCATGCAGTTGGGACGCCGCCCGAAGAAGAAAGAAGACCGACTTTGGATAGAAAATACAAACAAAAGTGTACTAGACTGAAGACCATTGCTCTTGCCCATTTCGAATATTTGATCAAATAAGAAGAGACGCAAAGGAAAAGGGACACGTTGAATAGAAGTCGAATGCTGCGATGTCTATAGAAAATAAAATAGAATTTCGTAATTAATTATATATATATTTAGGGTTACCTTATTATTTGTCGTCGTGCACTTGACACGTTGGCAAGATCTTCGCGTAGAACAAATTTCTTTGTTCCTACCGCAAATGCTTCGTAGTATTTGGTCCAGTCAATTGAACGAACATCAAAATCAAATTCCTATATATCAACTATCATCATCATCATCATGTCTATGGATAGAAGAAGCGAATGCGTGCCTTTCTATCTTCTGGAGATAATTTAGCAAGAAGACGATCCCCATTCGATTGAGTCCACTAAAAAATAAATTAATTAACGAAGAATTGGATTCGTCATCTTTGTAGCAGCGTCATACATGCCAACTTCTCTGCGTAAAAAAATCAAGAGTCTTAACAGCTTTTTCAAGTTTTCCCAACGCCGCAACCATTCTGTAGAGAGAAAGAACAAAAGAGATACATAGATATACTGAGGAGTACAGGGTGGATGCTTTCTTTACCTTGGCTTTTTTCCAAACATGCGTGCAAATATATCCATGAAATAAGCGGGAACAACGTGACCGACAAATCTCCAATACAAATAAGCAAGACTGGAAAGTAGAATTATCTAATTTTAGAAAATTAATCAAACAATCGGTTTTACTTGTTTCCGCTGTCCGAAAAATTTGGCCGTCGAATTATATTATCAAATGGGTATTTACTGTAAGTACGAACAACAATGGGATCTATAAGGAAAATAAGACTCAATATAATAATAATGAATATTTTGCTGTCTTACGTAATTTCGTCCATTTGCATGGATTCTGTGTTCCTGTATTGCAATGATAGACCAATCCCGGTTGTGGCCTAAGAAGAATATAGTGTGAGTAGACGTTCGTTCGTTCTCTGGTCCTTTGTCTCTCTCTCTTTTCTCTTTACTTTGCAGTGGCTGTGTACCAGGCAATGCAGAGCATCATATTGATTGATATATCAACGGGAACAATATCAGCAATTGCATCTGGACTCATTTTCATCACCCTCAATAGACCTTTACCCGCCTAAAAAATAAAACAAAGAGAAATAGTCTCTACTGCCGCCACCGCGAGCGTATAACCCTATTACGGCAATAAATAATCCACTTGGACCATTCATATTGTCAATCCAACCCTAATTGTCATCAATTAATTAATTAATTTAATCAATAGCGTTATTCCTCCGTACGGGACTTGGCTCTTTCCAACTTGCACCAACAATCGATGGACGAAATATGGCAAACGGAAGTTGTCCGCCCTCTTCAACCAAAACGTACTCGGCCAAGTTTTTGGAAAAGGTGTACGTATTGGGATGAGCACCAAGAAGTTTGGGAGTCAAAGAATCAATCATATCAGAATCCATCCATCTATAGAAAATATAGGAATAAATAGAGCTCTCTCTTCTAATATGATTATTATTACTCAAGAGAACCAATCAATTTCTGAGGTGGAATCGAAGGAGGATAAATAATTTCTTCAATACGCTTTCGATCACAATTACTGTATGCCGTCGAAACGTGAACGAATGACTACAGTATAAATAAAAAATCACATTAGGATGTAATATGATGACGTCACTTACTACAAGTTTCGGTAGTCGCTTGGCAACGGCAATCGTTTGTTGAACTCCAACGACATTGAGAGCAAGAGAAACCCTAAAAAAATTTTTCCAAATTTTAATTAATTAAAATTCTATTATTTTTACTTGAGTGCTTCGTCGAATCGAACCGTAGCAGCGACGTGAAAAACGACGGAAACGTGTTCGGCGATGATTCTGACGTCATCATCAGAAAGTCCAAGCATTGGTTCGCATACGTCACCCGACATGGCAACGACATTCTGCTCGAAATCGGGCTCTTTCGCGCGAATCGTATCAAACAACTTATTGAGAAATAGAAAAGTAAGAGAGAGGTGAGAGGGTGCCACGCCCCCCTTCCTCAGGCAAATCCTTCTCTCGTTTTTTTTACCGGATCCCGTAGAACGGTCTCCATTCGCTGACGAGCATCTTTTACGCCTTGAGGTCGTATGAGCGCGTAAATTCGAACACCCGGCGACGAACGAAGGAGTTTCTCGACGAGAACTTTTCCGAGAAATCCCGTGAAACCGGTCACAAATACGCCGCGATTCTCGTAAAACGATCCGATCGCCGTTTTCGTCGACGACATGCTTGCGACTGATCGCGGTTTACGATCGCCCGGTGCCCTTTTACCTTTGACTCTTCTCTTTGTGAAACAGACTCGTTTCTACTATACGGGTCTTTGTTCCGTCTTTGTACTATTCTCACGCCCGGATTACTAACCCATGACATTCACGTGAATTTCAAATCTGCGTCACGTGAAGTGCCATTCGGCGACGCCTCTTTTCAGTGTTGACATGGCTTCGTTGCTCACCGTCGTTCTTTGCATTGGACTTGCCTTTGTGCAAATCAACGCCCAGGGTATTACTATACTATAGCTTTGACTGACGCAACTGAAGAGTTAACATCCTTTTTAGCTGTCCTTATTGAGCCCAAAGCAGAAGTGATTGAAGACAGATTCTTCGTTGTTTTCCAGCGCAACATTTCCGTGACAGAAAGTTAGTAACCATGCAGCACCGGGGCGCAGTACGGTTGATTGCACTACTCGCGACCCATCTCATACGGTTGCGTAGGGCGCGCTCGCGCGGTGGCGGCGGTATCGTTGATGTTCAAGATTAGCATTTTCCCAAATCATGCACGATTTCCCTTTCTAGGAATGAAGCACATGCTGACGATGGATGACTTGTCTAAAAGCCTCGGAGCGGAAGTGCGCTTTGAAGTTCGACGCGAATTCACTATTGGAAACAGTTTCAGAGCGTACACGGCTCACATGTGCCAAAAGTAAGTTTTCCCTTGCACTGCATGCTTAGCCGCCTTCCCCCCCCCCTCATCAGAGGATCTGTTTTTAATTAAAGAATGGTGCAACAAGTTTTGCTTATGCCCGAAGTTCGCTACGTCACCCCGGATCAGATTGCTACAATTGCCCAAGAGCAATGCGTTACGCAAGAAGAGGCTACGTGGGTAAATAATCTTTTTATGCGCGAGTCGCTCAGTGAAATTGCTATACACAATCGTCCATGCAAAGGGTCTCGTCAGGACGTCGAGTCGTGTCTTGAACATTGACGGCTATTATGAGTACAGAGGTGCGCGCGCGGTCTACTGAACTTTGAAGTCTACTTGCGCGCGCCAGCTATAGAAGGAATTGAGAGTAAACTGATTTCTCCATTTTTAGACGAAGATGCTGGAGAAGGAGTCGAGGCCTACGTCATTGACACGTTAGAATTATATATTTTTCACTTTTTCATTTGCATGAAACACTCGACTACAGTGGAATTTACACGGGACACAATGAATTCCAGGCCGGACGTGCAAGTCAAGAATTCGATCCCGTCTATAACGATCCAAATCGTCCCGACGGCAATGGACACGGCACTCACGTTGCGTGTGAGTTTGCCGCGCGCGGCGGCGGCGGCGGCGGCGGCGGCACGCGGTAACGTCGCTATAACTTCTTCATCACTAATTAAATTACACAGCAACAATTGTTGGACAATTGTACGGATTGGCCAAAAAAGCAACGGTCATTGGAGTCAGGGTTCTAAATGACAACGGATCGGGAAGCTACGAGTACGTCCGCGTAGTTTACGGCGGCTAAATAATTCGAGTTTTTGTTTTCTCAGGGATGTTATCGGTGGCGTCGAATGGACGGCTGAAGTGAGACGAGAAAAAAGTCGTACGACGGTTGGAAAGTAAACTAACTAACTAACCAACGCGGCATAGACTTACGAATGGCGTTTTATGAATTAGCATGTCTTTGGGTGGACCTCAAAATGTCGCACTTGACGAGGCAATCGTTGCTGCTGCAGAGGCGGTACAAAGAAAAAACAATTCTTCTTCTTCTTATTGTTATTATTATTACTTTTATTTGAGTAGGGCGTGGTTATGGTTGTCGCCGCTGGAAATGAAGCCACTGACGCCTGCATTCGATCACCAGCTGCGTCGGACGGAGCGTAAGCATTGCCTTGCAAACGTCGGCTCGATTAATTAATTAATAACTGAAACAAATGCACTTAGTATCACCGTGGGAGCAACAGACAACACGGACACAAAAGCGTCCTTCTCCAACCAGGGTAAATGCGTCGAAATCTACTGCCCGGTAAGAGATTCAACGACTGCGCTCGTCCGTTAAATTTACCGATATGCGACTTCTCCTCAAAGGGTCAAGGTATCACCGGCGCATGGATTGGAAGTCCAGTTGCCATCAACACGATTTCAGGTGAGGTTCTCACTAGGGCTTCAATTGACTAACGCCTGTGCTTACGTTCATGTAGGCACTTCGATGGCATCTCCTCATGTGGTAGGTCCGGGCCGGGAAGATATAAAGTAGTTTCGTGCTAAAGCGATTGCTGTTGGAAAGGCTGGAATTGCTGTCAAGTACCTGACTCAAAATCCAACTGCAACTCCCGTTCAAGTCGAAGAATGGATAACAGAGCAGCAGTGAGTGCATTAACATGCGGTAACCTAATATGTACACGCACTCTTTATAAGGTCAACAAAGGACATCGTCAATGGGCTCAACTCCGACTCGTTCAATCGACTTTGCTTCATGGACTGC
The DNA here is from genome assembly GCF_947507565.1 of Oscarella lobularis. Classification (NCBI taxonomy): domain Eukaryota; kingdom Metazoa; phylum Porifera; class Homoscleromorpha; order Homosclerophorida; family Oscarellidae; genus Oscarella; species Oscarella lobularis. Next base: position 17,179 of record NC_089183.1, read on the forward strand.
AATCCGACGAGCAAGTGAAGAAGATGAAAGGCGAAACGCTGCCGCCGCCGGCGTCGGCTACTTTGGAATGTTTTTGTTTTTCTTTTGTCTCGTTTTTTCTATTGGCTTTTCTATGCGCTGTTTTGATGTGTACGTCGAAGCTAAACCAATCATGATGACGTTCGTTCAAGCAGTTCTCCAGCCAGACGGCGGCGGCGGCGGCGGCGGCGGCGGCGACAGCACACAATTAATTTATAAATAAGACATTTATTCTTCCGACTAATAATGATCATCATCGTCGTCATAGGGTAGCCAATCAAAAGCCTAGCGGCGGGCGGCGGCGTCTGTCTAAATTGCTGCATGCGCAAAAGGGAAGTCGTTCTAATGAATAATGCAAAATAAATAGGATAGGGTTTCCTCTGGCCACTACCGTATGAATATAGAGAGAGAAGGAAGAACACCATCTGTGCTGTGAGACAATTGCGATTCCGCTTGCCACCCACAGACTATCTCATTGCGTTGGCTTGTATTCTCTCTCGCTCTCTCTACTATTGCTTTCCATTTCGAGGTGGCAGTGGAGGAGGAGGTGCAAACGTGATTGGCCCAGAATTAGGGCAAATTTCTCGAAGACGTTGAACCGCTTCTTCTTCCCGTTTCGTAACCTCTTCAGCAGCCTTTGACTCCGGATCTGACTTGGTTTTCGTGACGGCCGTCTTTTTACTTCCACCGAAAAAAAGAGAAAGGGTTTTCTTCAATTTGACGGCACCGTCCGAAAAAGTGCGAGTCGCCTTCGCTCTTTGCACGGCCGGAGGCGTGATGCGTCTTCCGCCGCTGCCGCCGTTGGGTACGAGAGGAGACGACGGTGCCGAATCTCGTCGAATTCCATTAGCAATTCCACTACTGGAGGCGGCGGTGGCGGCGGTGGCGGCGGTGGCGGCGGTGGCAACGGTGGCGGCGCCACTTGTTTGGATAGACTGAGTAGGAACAACAGGAACTGTACAATGACGACGCATTTGTTGACGACGAACACCGAGATCTTCGGTGACGCCGCCGACAGCGCCGTTGAACGGTTGCGATGATCGTCTCAAAACTTTTGTTTTCGTATTGATCATTGGCGAAGCGGCGGCGACGATTGCCGTTGATCGATCGAAGCCACTTGCAACACCTGGGCCAGGTGACGGAACGGGCGAATCCGCTTGGGGCGGATCAACATAGACCCCTTCCTCTTCATCATAAAGGAATGTTTCTAGGGGGCGCGGGGGAACTGGAGGGGGGTCGCTCACGCCTCCGCTTGCACTCGTTGACGTCGTCTCCTCCGCGAATGCTTTCTGCATCGTCGAGGCGACGTTCAAACTCAAAGATCGACTCATTTTTTGATGACTTCCTCGAAGGACATCGTCCGTACTTCCACGACGTCCTTTCGTCGACGACGCTGAGACGAACGGCGAAAATGACGAAGCACTGCCTTCTCGACTGACGAAAGCGCGTTCCATACAATTGGTCGTCATCGGCGGCGGCGCGGTTTCAACGCTATTTCGTTTGCGATCTGTACGACGACGACGACGACGACGACGAGAAGAACGATTGGAGAGAGTCATCGCGCGCGATATGCGACTACGGGGCAAATACCTTTCTTCTTCTCTCGTACGTCAACGTCAAATGGGAGCCAACCCACTGTGAGTCAACGATTTATAAGCGGAGGCGAAGCGATGACGATCTCCCGTCACTGTTCCACTAAACGATAGCGCGGTCGAAGAGCGCAAGAATAATGAAAAGAACGCGGCGGGGCGGCGGAGGTGTAGCAATGAGCTGACCCTAGCAATGTTTTTCTTGGAAATTTCATTAGGGAACCGCCTCGAGCCGATATGACAACACAACGCGATGACAGATGTTGATGCACGAACCTAACCCCCCCTAAGACGAAGGTCAACGTAACCCTAAGACGGAGATGATGCCTCAGCCGCATATGGGGCGCGTGATCACACCGCCACCGCGCCAACCCACAAGAGTCGCACCATCACCGCGTTGCGAGGAATACGATCGATGATTGAATTGACCTTCCACCGGACGCGGAAGACAAATGAGCCGCAAGACCAATTGCAACTACATAATGAATTTAGGAGACCACCTACGGAGGAGGAGACTAACGGCTACGAGGGAGGGGGGGGGGACAAAGTTTTCACTTGGCTGTCGTCGAGAAATTCGATTTCGTAAGAAAAACAATGGGCTGTCGACTTGGGGTCTGGCGCTTAGATGGAATGCTTTGTGAGAACTAATGAATAAGGAAGGGAAGGAAGGAAGGAAGGAAGGATGCTAAGATGCCACAACCGCATTCATTTTTCTTTATCCGTTGACAAGGAGGAGAACAATAGAAAGAGAAGAAAGTCGAGAATTTCTTTTTCTTCATGCAACGAGAGCGGAAGCCGTTGAAGATTCGTATTTCCAATTTGGTGGCAACATTCTCTTCGTTTTGTAATATCGCGCCAGACGGTGAATTCGACTTTCGATGAGAATGAGACGAAATTTCGAATCTTTGTCTTTTCGATTTCGTTCGAGATGTTTTCTCACTGCCACCGCTTTTTTGATCAACTGGTATAGATCTTCGGGAAGACTCGGTGCCAAGCCCTTCGATTTCAAAATGCGAAGAATTGTGCTGCCTGTGATATTCTTAACGCGCGCGACGCCGTGAGAATCTCTCAATATGACGCCTAGAAAGAAAAATCCACAAAGGGGCCCCCCTTTTTGTCTTTCTACGAGGATACCGATTTGAGAAGGAGTAAGACCCTTTTTCGCTAATTTGTACATCTGTTCTTTGACGTCTTCCGACGTCAACTTCAACCACTGCGAAAAAAAAACGCAAAGATCCCAATAAGGGGCCCCGTTCGTTTTACGACTACTATCGCGCTCTTTGTACCGTTGGAACGCTTCGTCTGTACGGCAATGCCGACGAAGAGATGCCCTTACTAGAAGAAACCGAGATAGAAGTAGAAAAAAAGGCCACGTGGAAAGGAAAAGCGTTTCGTCGATTCGTCGTCGACGCCGCGAGACGAAAAACGTATTCTACTTACCCAGGCGCGTGCATTCGACCCATGATTTCTTCTCTTTGGACGGCAAATCACTTCGAACGCGAGCGAGAAAAATGGCGACGAGTCAAGAATGCGCAAGCGCATAACATCACGTGAGAACGCTTTTTAGAGCCACATCGAAATTGATTGAATAGGACAGACATGCAACAAACTGTGAAGTACAGAGTAAAAAAACAACATAGAAGCACTGGCATTTCATTGAGTTGGAGGATTCGCTGCCTGCTCATTCTCCCTTCTATTCTCGCGCCATAGATTCGCCACCAGGCGCAGTGTAGGCACCCAATTCCTACATTCCAAAATTTCTAAGTACGAAATTGTAGAAAAACATGAAGAAGACCTACCCTAACTTGCTGCTGAGCGGCGCACGGAGAAAGGCACGTAGTAATAAGACAATCGACAGCAAACGTTTGCTAATGAAAAGAAAAAAAAGAAAAAAAAAAGAGATCGTTCCCGCAGTGGGGCCCCCCTTTCGATCTCTACCTGTTCGATTCCCTTTTCGCGTTCGACGTACTGACGCATTTTAGTATTCCAATAGCAGGGAAAGAAGCATGTGAAGAGAACTAGAGAGAAAGAGATCGCATACGATATCGGTATCGTAGTAAAAAAAAAAAAGGAGGAGAAGATACTCCACGTGCGCCCATATGTGCTCTACGCCTTTCCTAATCCTATGCTTTTCGATGGCTACAGTTTGACTACGGTTCAACTGCAGGAAAGAGGTGAGGAACTGCAAGAAAAGAGATCGATTGGCGAAGGCCACGCCCACCAACGAAACCTTTCCACAGTTCCACTTGGCGACATTCGCGCGTTTTTTACATATCTCGCTGCTGTCGAAACAGCTAAAGAGTCCGTTCTTCCACTGGCTCATGGCAAAACAATGTTAGTACACGAGGTTCGTTGCGTTGTCTTGCGTCGTCACGTGGGCGATGGTATGCAGTGTAAGCGTGCGCAATGAGGAAACCAGCCATCACCTATTAACAACAAGCTATACACAATTTTTTAAAGGCTACAATCAAGTAATGAATTCACTAATTACCTCTGCCTGTCTGTCTGTCAATAATTATTAATTAATATGGGGATTGGGATTGGGATTTCTTCTCAATTGTTGCTGGTGATATTGATGAAGATGATGATGATGATGCTGCAACAAAACAGGTGCAGGAAGACCAGTTTGCATGAAAGTAACGGAAGGAATTGACACAATAGCTGGCGTCATCATATCTGAAGTAGAATTCGAAGCTCCTAAAAAGGAAGGTGCTGGATTGGCAGGACGATCTAATAAAACGACGGGATCAACATCAATAATGCGAGCATGACTTCCTCCCGATGACAAGAATGACGACGTCGATGATGACAACGAAAGAGGGAGCTGCTGAGAAGCGGAAGAAGGATAATGATGATAGGTGTGTATTGGATTCGTTGTTGCCGCCCCCCACAGAGATTGGGCCGCCGCCGCCGCCGCCGCCGCCGCCGCCGCCGGAGGAGGAGGCGGAGCATATTGACGATAGGAAGGGACGTTATAACGAGATGACATCAAATCCATACCTGATTGCTGTTGTTGTTGTTGATGATGATGAAAATCCTAAATAAATGCGTAGAGAACGGTTTCAATTACGAAGAGAGATATTTACTGTTGTCACTCCACTTCCAGCAGCCAAATACGTAGACGGACTCGCTGATGCATAACCTCTATCATCCGGCCATCCTCTTGAAGATGACGTTGACTCTCCACTACAGACGGATTCAATAAGAAGTAAGACAGCGCGCAAGTATCCAATAAACTTACGCCGCTGGATGCTGTTGATAGAGAGAAGGACGAGCAATGAGTGGAGGCGGAGGACGAAGAAGAAAACGACTGGCTGTTGCCACTGGCATGGCGGCGGCACGTGAAGGCGTACTAGTAGTAGTAGTAGACCACAAGGGCGCTCCAATGCCCCTTGATACAAAATCCATTCCAGACGATTCCAATGATCCTGAGAAGAAGACAACTAGCGTAAACAACACTGTTCTCATCATAAAACAATAGAAATACTTTGCGGGGTAATAAGGGATGTGGCGGCGGCGCTGTGGTGAAGTGGAAGAGAGGCGTTTCCCGTTCCGGCGGCGGATAGAACAGTGTCATTGACGGGAGAAAAAGGAAGTTGGTAGTTGTGAGAGAAGTGGGTGCGAAGGTGACGAACGCAGCACGTACAACGAGTGATATCAATTTGAGAGCCAGCATAATGATGAATAGACGACGTTGTCGGTTCAGAGCACACTTGCATGTGTTCCCAAGACGACAAAACACTAAGAAAAGGAAAAAATCAATAAGGGAAAAAATTCAATATTTGACCAAGTACTGTACTTGGGACAAGAATTGAAATAGGTCATGTGAGTCATTGTGATGAAAGGATGAGCAAGACCTTCTTCTGGTGTACATCTTTTTGACGGATCAATTTCCAGCATTTGTTTCAGCAAATCCACAAATTCATGCCTATCTGCTCTTTCAGCAAAGAACTGATTTCCTGCCAAATCCGTAGGCAATCCAATCTAATATAGAGATAGAAAAAAATATTTATCTATTTCTCTCTCTCTATGTACCTCAACCATTTCAATGAGATCTTTAAATATATATTTCCTCGCTTCTTTCGTCTTAATTCGATTCTCCATTTCGTAGACGTGCGGCGGTTTGAGTTGATAAGAACCGGAAGTTGACGACGAAGACGACGGCGCAAAATAAAAGAAACGCGACGCCTTATTCGAAGTGAGCATAAAATGAGGAACAGAACCTCGCGCATCAACAATATAACGAATCTAAGAAAAAAAAGATATATAGAGAGAGACATTAGCCAATAATATTTCCTTCCTTACCTGATCATATTCGGACGATCCGGGAAAGAGAGGCCATCCGAGAAAGAGTTCGGCAATGACGCATCCAACGGACCACATGTCAATGGCCTCGTTAAAAGGAAGGCCTAAGATAATCTCCGGCGCCCTAGTAACAAAGAACAGAGATAAGATTGCAGTTGGAATGACACCACACCACACCTAGATCTAATCTAATATAGAAGCCCTAAGGGATGATGCGCGGTTCAACGAAAGAATGATAACAAAAGGTAAGGGGATGGGTAACGCCCTTTTTTCTCTCATCTCATACCTATAATATCGAGATTGGAGATATGTAGAAAAGACGTTTGTTGTTGTCGTTGATTTTGTTGTTGTAGCAAATGTAGCCGATCCAAAATCAATGACTTTGACTCGAAATGGTAATCGTTCGTGATCGACAAGCATGACGTTTTCCGGTTTCAAATCGGCGTGAATAATTTGCAAACTTTTCAATTTGAGTAAAGTGGTGAGAACTTGTTTGAGAATGGGACGAATGTGCTTCAAGGGCATTGGCTGAAACTTGGACTGTTTCAAAAAATCGTAGAGATTCAATTGAAGCATTTCGAAGACGAGACACGTGTGATTCTTGTGCTGAAAGCATTCGTACGCTCGAACGAAATTGAAGGCGTCCGGATTTTCGTGTTGAAGTCGCGACAAAATGTCGACTTCGACTTTTCCCTGTCTCGCATACGACGAATGACTTTTGAGAATTTTCACGGCGACTAATTCATTCGTGTCTTGTTTCCAACACTTGGCCACTTGACCAAATGTCCCTTTGCCTAAGAATTCCAACACCTGATAACGAGTCACGTGGCTTTCGATCGTCAAATCGTCATCCGATCGTCGATGATGACGTATTGAACAAAGAACTTCGTTTTGAATCAATGGATATTCGCCTCCGCCTCCTCCGCCTCCTCCGCCTGAAGAAACGTCCTTTTCTTCGTCGTTTTCACTACGAGCGTGAAGTGGAGCACGACGTCTTGAGGAAACCGGGACTGGGCCTGGGGCTGGGGCTGGGGCCCCCGCCGTCCCAGCGAGTCCAAACGACGTCGAACTCATCGATGATGACGACGGAATGACAAATCCCGCTGTTGTCGTTGAAAAATTCGTCGAAGACGATGATGAAGACGAAGAAGAAAGTGTTCCTATCGCCGTCGCAGCCACTGCTGCAGCGGCAGACATTTACCGACGTAGAGACAAGATCGCTTGGCGATTCGACGGCTCGTTTTAGTTGTTCGTTGGCGCAAAGAGCCGTCTTTCCCTTTCCTTTGTCATTGTGTGTGTGCGCCACGTACGGGCGTTTGACCCTTGGCACGCGACTGAGTGAGAGTACGCAAAACCCGTATCATCGTCAACTTAATTAGTCGGCTTTTTGACTGAATTTTTATTTTTTGCTATATTCGCTTAAATTTTGTGTCGCGAATCGTCATTCACCAGCAGAAATTGCCTCCACTTTTCGAAGATGTCGCTGAAAGGAAGAAGAACGGAAACGGACGACTTTTTTGCGCCGAAAAGTTGCAGTCGTAGGAATCTACTAGCGATCATATATATAAGGCCTGCCAATACATATATCTATTGCATGGTTAGACACGGTCCTCATTGCAGCCTTGCCTGAGAAGGGCGGAAACGAGGTCCTGGAGCAACGGTGCGTCAGTGATTACAGGCACATACTTAATTGGATGGGTAAGACCTGTAGGGGCTGCACGTACCGGGATGCCGCCAAGTGCCTAGTCGCGCCTTGGTGGAGCATCACGTGGGTGTCCGATATACATATATACCTATATGGTGTATAGCTCCGTGTATAGGGGAATACAAAAAACAGGGGACTCCCGTCGGTGACGGTCTGCTCTCAAGCGAACGTGCTGTGCTTTTTTTAAATAATTAATTTTTGTATCACGTGACAGTTCATCCAACGCTCGACTAAAGCGCGCGCTAGACAGACATGAGTGAGTGAGTGAGAGTATGTAAAACCCGTATCATCGTCAACTTAATTAATTTTAGTGTCTTCCCAGTATATTTTCAACGAGATCTGCCAATGGCGACAGATCCTTAGAATCGAGCAATTCAAATTCATTTGAAAAAAAGATGAAATGAGTAAAGAGAGTATTGAGATGTTTGCACAGATGCAAATCGATTATATCTTGATAATGATGCTGATACACGTGGCTACCCACGTGGAATAACCAACGATAAATTTTCCTTATTGACGTCACAAAATGAGACGGAAAATCTTGACCTAATTAAATAAAAAATGAGAAAAAGAGGATGAATGTATTTAATTATTTGAGACTTGCCAAATTTGGTTGGAAAAAGAGATTCATCTTGCAATTGTTTTTGACACGTTGTCATGATAAGATCAACGTATTGAGGAGCAGATAATTTCACTTTCTTGTGCTTATCATCATGCCAAGTATAAACACTAAAATTATTAATTAAAGAAAGAGAAATAATTAATAAATATCTACGTAGATCCTGCTGTCATTAGAGGACATGAAACGGGAGTGCACATTTCCGATATAGCACCATAAATAAGATTGAAATGATTAAAATAGGCCAACGCTAAAAATATACGTATTAATTAATTAAAATAAACAAGCCCCGCCCACTTTTTACTTTGCGACGCAATCCACTCGTTTTTATCCGTTCCAGGTGGAAGTAAGACCATTTGACGAAGATCTCCATCGACAATGTGAGAATCGATGTATTGTGGATCGAGAAAGAGTTTCTTATCGTCCGACGTCGCTGTAGCCGATGCAGAAGCACCTGTCGACTTTCGTTTGCCTTTTCTAAAGATCTACGTTCAATGGAAGCGCACTGCGAGTGGCTTTTTCTACCCAATGAACCAGTCGACCATCTTTTGTGATAATGCGCGCAACTCTACGCAGTTTCGCGCTGCGTTGAGCGCGCGTTACTCTATTTTCGCGCGCCGCGCGGCAACACGACGCGGAGAAATGGACGAAAGCGAGCCAAAGCGACGTCGAACAAGCGACAGCGACGAATGGGACCTCGATACAACGGAAAACGCAAGTTTCGAAGCCATCCTCGCCACGATGGACACGGGAGAAGAGGAAGAAAGCGCAAAGTGAGCATTTCGCGGCCAATTTACGCGAAGAAACAAGTCGAACGAAACGTCGCGCATTTAGAACGAAATGGTCTCGAACCGTACCGCCTCCAATCGACCCCGAAACGAGCGCGATTGCCTTCCAACAACTGGATGTCGATTTTTACACGGGCCAACCTATATCCGGGATGCCGGGTTCACGCGAAGCGAGCGTTCCAATCGTACGCATGTACGGAGTGACGATGAACGGTCACAGCGTCGTCGCGCACGTTCACGGTTTTACGCCCTACTTCTACATCCCTGCACCCGTTCGTTTCCAAGACGAAGACTGCAGTAAATTCCAGCAACATTTAAATCGAGCCCTTAGCAACGATGCGCGCGCTAGCCGAGGAAACGGCATTGAAAATCTCGTTTTATCCGTTCAAGTGGAGCGCAAAGAGAGCATTCGAGGTTACCATGGCAACACAAAGAAAAAATTTCTCAAAATTACAATTGCCTTGCCGAAATTGGTTGCCCCGGCGAGAAGAATTCTCGAGACGGGATTTTCGGTTCCCGGATACGGAGAACAGGGATTTCAAACATTTGAAAGTAATATCGATTTTGAAGTGCGTTTCATGGTGGACAAAAACGTCGTGGGATGCAATTGGATTGAAATTCCAGCCGGTAAATATCAACTCAAGACGCCAAAAACGTCACGTTGTCAAATTGAAATCAACGTTTGCTGTGAGGACTTTATTAGTCACGATCCGAACGAAGATGAAGAATGGTCCAAAGTGGCTCCTATACGCATTTTGAGCTTTGATATTGAATGTGCTGGAAGAAAGGGAATTTTCCCTGAGCCAGATAAGGATCCTGTTATCCAAATAGCCAATATGGTGATTATTCAAGGGGAAAAGGAACCCTTTATACGCAACATATTCTGTCTTGATACGTGCGCTGCTATTGTCGGTTCTGACGTCAGAAGTTTTAAAAGAGAAGATACAATGCTAAAGGTACAAATCCGATGTATTAATGTATTGATTTATTGATTTTTTAGGCTTGGTCTGACTTTGTTTCCGCCGTGGATCCGGATCTCATTACTGGCTACAATATTGTCAATTTTGACTTTCCTTATCTTCTCAATCGAGCTCAAGCATTGAAAGTTGCTGCCTTTCCTTTTCTGGGACGTATGCTCGGTTGCAAGACGACAATGAGAGATTCAACATTCCAATCCAAAGCGTATGGAAAGCGAGAAAACAAAATCATATCAATTGAAGGACGAATTCAATTGGACTTACTCCAAGTAAGAAAAAATTAAATAAACTTAATTATTGATTCTTATTTTTTCATGCAGATTCTATTGCGTGATTACAAGCTACGATCTTACACGTTAAACGCCGTCAGTTTTCATTTTCTCGGCGAGCAAAAAGAAGACGTCCAACACTCCATTATAACTGATCTTCAAGTATAAATAATAAATAAATAAATAATCAATCTATGACGTTTTCTCCTCTTTAGCGTGGAAATGATCAAACTCGTCGTCGTTTGGCAATCTATTGCATGAAGGACGCCTTTCTTCCATTGCGTCTTCTTGAGAAATTGATGTGCGTCATCAATTATATGGAAATGGCCAGAGTGACGGGCGTTCCCTTGAGCTATCTTCTCACCAGAGGACAGCAGATTAAAGTCATTTCACAATTGCTCAGAAAAGTAAGTATTTTATGAAGGTTCTCCCCCCCCCCCCCCCCCCCCCCCCCCCAAGTCCAGTCTCACTACAAAAGAGAAGATTCTTTCAATTGTTGGACCCATAATCTTTTATTAGAGCATAGGAATGGAGCTATAAAAAGTATTATAGCTATTTTTTCTAATGTTCAGGCAAGAGAACAAGACTTGGTGATTCCTGCCTATAAGAGTGAACAAGGGGAGGATTATACGGGAGCAACGGTAATAGATCCTGAGAAAGGGTACGTAGAAACAAAGAAGAAAATGTCTCTTCTTCTCATTTCTTTTTAGATACTATGATCATCCAATTGCGACGCTCGATTTTTCCTCTCTTTATCCGTCAATCATGCAAGCCCACAATCTTTGCTACACCACCTTGCTCGATCCCAAAGACGCCTCTTTGTACATTAATAAATATTTTAATTTTTTAATTTATTTATTTTAAACAGACTGAGTGCCGACGAATTCATCAAAACGCCGAGTGGAAATCATTTCGTAAAAGCGAAACTCAGAAAAGGCGTTCTACCCGAAATTCTCGAAAATCTCTTATCAGCGAGAAAAAAGTAGAGAGAAAAAAATACGAGGAAAGTTCTTAGGACTAATTTTTGAGGGGGGGAACAGAGCCAAAGCAGAGCTCAAACAAGAGAAAGATTCCTTCAAAAGAAAAGTCTTAGACGGACGACAATTGGCGTTGAAAATTAGCGCGAATTCCGTCTACGGATTCACAGGCGCTTCAATAGGAAAACTCCCCTGTCTAGAAATATCACAAGTAAAAGATCTTACGTCATAAGTAAAGTGCATTTTTTGATTTATTTTTAGAGTGTCACTGCGTTTGGAAGACAAATGATTGAACAATCAAAAGCATTAGTCGAAGAAAAGTTCCAAATTTCAAATGGATACACAAATAATGCTAAAGTAAGATGATGAAATCAAAAGAAAATCATTGAGACATTGTGCGAAGGTTATCTACGGAGATACGGACTCTGTAATGGTTCGATTTGGCTGTTTAACGGTAGAAGAAAGCATGGAACTTGGAAAAGAAGCCGCCGAATATATATCGGGAAAATTTCTCCATCCAATCAAACTCGAATTCGAAAAGGTATATAAAATGTCTAATTTTTGCTTATAATTAGTTCTCTTCTCAGGTTTACTTTCCCTATCTTTTGATTAGCAAGAAACGCTACGCCGGTCTCTCCTTCACTCGTCCCGAAAAACACGACAAAATGGATTGCAAAGGAATCGAAACGGTTCGTCGCGACAATTGTCCTCTCGTCGCAAATCTCATCAACACGTGCCTCGAAAAAATTCTCATACACAGGTGCGCGTAACGTAGCGTAGTAACGTGACGTAACTTCCATTGTGACGTCACAAAGGCAAGCGTCCAATTAAACCCTCTTTAGAAATCCTCGAGGTGCCGCTGAATTCGCCAAGCAAACGATCGCTGATTTGCTTCAAAATCGCATCGATATTTCTCAGCTCGTCATCACGAAAGAACTCACTCGTCAAGACGGCGATTACGCGGCGAAACAAGCGCACGTCGAGCTCGCTGCAAGGTAAAAAAGAAGAGAAACTAGGTCGTGCACTTGGCGAGGTTTAATTAGAATGCGTAAACGCGATGCCGGTTCAGCTCCAGCTCTAGGGGATCGCGTTCCTTACGTTATTATAGCTGGATCGAAAGGCGAAGCGGCTTATCTCAAATCCGAGGCACGTTCTCTCACTGAGAGCTACAGTGTAGCCCTTCCCTATATTCATTCATTCATTCATATTCTGCCCCTCCCAGGATCCCATTTACGTTCTCGATCACAATATCGCTATTGACACCGATTATTACGTGGAGAATCAGCTCTCCAAACCGTTGATGCGCATCTTTGAGCCAATTCTCGGCAAGCAAACGCACTCCGAACTTCTAAGTGCGTTGTCTCTAATAAAATTGCCTTAATTAAGAAGAAATCCCTTTTTTTGAGTAGAAGGCAAACATACGCTTACGAAAACCAAAGTCACATCATCCGTTGGTCGTCTATCGGCGTTTGCGAAAAAGAAGAACACGTGCATTGGATGCAAAGCTCTTCTCATTAATCAAGGTTAGAAAAAAAATTGAAGAACGCGTGATCTTCGACGCACTCCTACACGTTCGTCTTCTTTCTTTTCCCTAGACGATGCCGTCTGCGAATCGTGTCAATCGAAAGAATCGCAACTCTATCAAAAAGAGGTAACGAAATACAAAAGTTCTTTTTCTTAATACGACGTCTCTTAGATGGTTCACATGAACGCGCTCGAGGATAAATTCTCTCGTTTGTGGACGCAGTGTCAACGCTGTCAGGGAAGTCTTCATCAAGACGTCCTTTGTACGAGGTAAGTTTTTTCCATTCCTTCCCCCCATGTTCTATTCTCCTCCAATGGTTCCGTCCTCGTGATCTCGTCTCTTCCGTTTTCTGCCCTTTTCCTCCCTTTCCTCCTCGCCATTCTAGTCGAGACTGCCCCATCTTTTACATGCGAAAGAAAGTGCAGAAAGACTTAGAAGATCAAGATCGTCTTCTCTCGCGTTTCGGTCCTTCGACGTGGTAGCGACTGGAAGAAGAAAAACTCTCCTAATTCCCTTCCCTTACTCTCGCTCTCTCCATCGCGTTACCGAGACGCTTTTCTCACTCAAGCTCTTGTTGTTGTTCTTGAAAACGAGCCAAGTATTGCGTGTATCACGTGCAAAACATGCATTCAGTCCCTTCGATCGACGACATGAAAATGGCTTTATTACACTAGAAACTGATACCGATACCCTATCGTATAAAAAACGCTAGAAAAAGCGGCGCCGCGCCGCGAGACGACGGCGACGGCGACGGCGCCACGTGTTCCTTCAGCCGGGAATTAGTGACGACAATGACGACAATAAGTTCCGTATAGGCGATAGAGAGGAGAGAGGTACTGTTCCATAAGGGCGATAAGAAATAGAGAGCAGTTGCGGCATATGTGTGTGCGTGCATCTAAAAGCGGCAGCGGCAAGGAAACAGAGCGGAATTGAATTCCGTGAGGGAAGGGGAGACATCCTGGAAAGGGAAATCGTTTCAATCGCGCGGTTTGCGTTCAATCGACGTCGCTCAGTCCTTTTCTTAGTCGTCGTCGTCTCGTATTCTTCTGATTCTGTCGTTTTTTCGTGGTCTTGGCCGTTGCGGCGGCGACGACGGTAATCGATTTGAGGGCTTGAGTCGACGCTTTGGCTGCTGCGATGGCTGAAGCAGCGTACTTTTGACGAGCCGATTGGGAGAACTTATAGACGAGTCTCCCTGGAACTTTCTCGAAAATTCCCTTACCGTAGTAATAGCGCATGGCCCGACTCATTTTGTCGTAATTCATGTTGCTCCGGTTCTTGTACGAACCCCAAAGTCGAGCCGCCGCGTCCGAGCAGAAGATTTTGAAGACGCCTTCGTCTTTGTTTCGCCATCCGATGACGCTGCGCCTCTTCGGATCGTCGAGCAACATCATCAGAAATTCCCACAATTGAGGAGAATGAGCCGAATGAATAGGTCGACTTCCTGAAAATGAAAAGTATACTCACGGGACTCCATATCTCGATTCGATCTCTCTCTCACCGCCACTAAAATCTTTGATCACTTTACTTGTTGCTCTTTCTTGTGTTGGACTATATTGATGATCGCTGTCGTCGCTGTCCTCTTCTTCTTCTTCTTCTTCTTCTTCGTCTTCGTCTTCGCTGCTTGTCATACTGCATTGGCTTTTATCGTCGTCCATTTCTTGCTTCGTTTCTCTGACGGCAGCGCTTCCGGCGGAACTGTGAGTCGCGTCTAACAACGGGGGTACAGAGTACGCGGAAAAGTCCGTGAATATCAATAAAACAAACATATAACGTTTCTTGCCTTTCGATTGGGAAGAGCGTCGAAACAAATACGGCCTAGTAGTGTTCGGCTGTGCGGCGACGGCGGCGGCAGCGGATGATGAAGACTCACATGGTTTTGGTACGTCCTTTTCTTCGGGTGTGGCCGCCGTTTTTCGCTCCGCCGGCATTTGCACTAGAATGCCCGAAGCGCTACTTTCCCCCGCTAGCCGCCCTGTCGATTGATCCGGATAAAAATTCTTCTCAACCTTGATTGGTTTCTGTGAAATTTTCGCAGCGAACACTCCGTCCGCCTCAACCGTTTCGACAACAAACGGTAGCGATTGCTGCCGTGTTATGAGAGGCGGTGGATCCCGGGAAGCAAGAGTCGCTAGCAGCGGCTGTTCAAACAACTCACGGTACATCGAAGTGGGCTGATGATAGTGAGAGTAGTCCGGCAATTGTTCTGAAGAAAAACCGTAAAAAGAATTGGAAGATCGACGAAGAGGCGGGGGCGGCGGATAAAAGGTTCCAGTTGTGGTCACCGCAGTCGAACTGCAGCCCGTGGAGTTGCTTATTTGAAGCGACGGTTGCGCTGCAGCAACGAACCAATATTAGCTGCTTCATATCGCGGCTTTAGGCCAGGGGTCCTTACAATTTGTCGGTGAACCAGAATAACCTTCATCAGTTGTCATGGAGCTTCGAGATCCTCCTAGCCCTCCGACTATAGTAAACCATAACAATCGCACCCGCGCCTCTCCTATATTTCTGACCGTATAAAGCGGACGACGGAAAGTGTTGAATAGGAACGCAGAACTGAAAATCAAGCTCGTTTTGCAGAGCGTCCGCAGGATCTCCAGCATTCTCATAATAATCTTCCGGTTGTGGCGGCGGCGGCCAGCTTTGGCTTGAATCGCCACCGCCAACACTAAAATAGAATCTACATGATAGAGGAACAAAGACGTCTCTTTCTCAGTGTCACACTTTTCTCTTGATAACAACGGTGGAATCGAATCTAAAACGAAAGTGATTAGACCACGTATCCGGCCGGATTAGAAACGACGACTCCGCTGACCGCTCAAACAGTGCCAATCAATAGGATCCAAATTCATGTCATTCTCTTGTATCAATTGACCGAGCTAAAGAAAAAAGAAAAACCGTGTCTCGTTGTTTACCACGAGACTGCATGGAGACTGACGTCTATATATAACGTGCACAATCGAATTAAAACCCTACGCAGGCCATGGAACCAGGGCGTTGGCCCTTCAAACTCACTTCCATGGCACTCAACCGAAACTAGTCGACCGACAATAGCAAAGTCCAAACTCGACCAGGCGACCTTTTTCGTTTTAGTCATTGTATCGAACGAGAACAAGATTCAAGGAGCGCGATCGAACTCTCTTCCCGTCATAAGGCTGCAAAGTTTTGGCATGGCCTCGACCGTTTTCTTCGCGTTTAATCGCTGCGGCTTTCGCCAACGTCATAGATCATGCGTGCTTGGTTCTTATCGACCCCCGCTCCCCATATGTATGAGACCCTCGCGGTGCTCTCCCCCCGCATCTTAGTCGATCGTTTCGAATTGCACACGCCAATCTGGGCTATTTTCCACGAGAAAATGAGTTTTAGAGCATCAGGCAAAGCCAGTTTCGGTGAAGCCCACGTGAAAGAAAAGGATCACGCGGCGATCCATCCACGCCAGAGATAAGTAATACTCACCGTCGCCTGCGTGAATCCTGCAGCGCCGCTTGGTCTCAGCTCCGCATAAGATAGCTCCGCCATGTGTCCAATGACACCTTGTTTTCTCGCCACTCACTGCGCCTTGTCTTGTTTGTAAGGAAAGAGGCGTTAGAAACGAAGGACGTATAAAATACGACGACGTCCGCCTACCGACTACCGTTGCGTTCTCTTCACTCGCGTCTCGGAGCCGTGTCCCTAGAGGCGTCAACTGCTCGTTTTTCTTTACTCTGTGACGGCTGACTCTGATCATGCGCTTTAGCCAATGCATAAACTAAGTAAGGTTATCATTCATGCCATGGAAAAACACTGGAGGAGGGAACACGCCCACAAGCCGGAAAAAAGGAGCCTCGCATCGTAAAAGTCGCCTCCTCGATATCTTTTTGCCTACCTTTACTCCCGCACAGTAGAATTCGTCCTGCGTTTGGCCCTTTTGCAACTGGTAGAGTGCTCGGAAGGGTCCAGATGGTGGGAAAGAACAATAGAACACGGCAAGGAAGTGGGCGTTGGGGGAGGAAACGCGCTCGCACTTCATTGGTGCGCAGTCTAATGCATTTACGTTTGCCAGACGTTGATGCATTCCGACTGAATTTGCGGAGAAATATGAAAGAGGCAAGTGCGTAACACGTACTCTATTGTCACGTTCCTAAAAATGAGATCACATAATCGCGGGCCGCGCCGAATCATATAGGACTGTGCAACTTTTATGACACGGCGAATCAAAGATTTGCTACAGGTAGCTTTGCTCTCACTGCGCGGCTCGTGCACGCTTTTCGTGCGCACACGTGAGCGTTACTCGCAGCGCGCCCGGCCCACGTACCGCGCGGCCCTATACGCGCGGAAATCCAGCACTGGCCGCTTTCAGCTCGTCATGCAGTTTTGGCGCGGACATGCGCGATCATGCACGCCCGCGGAAAACGAATTATTAGGTGCCGCCGCCAATAGTGGCATCGCCGACGAAACGCGACGACGCGACGACGAAGAACAAGCAAGCGAAACCAAAATAGAGACCGAGAAACGAACCGAGGTTCCCTTCGATCGTTCGCCGCCGAAAACCACCCGAAAAGCGGTCGAAAACGAACGCCCGAGCCTCGATCGGCTTCTCGGCGTCTTTGCGCCTCACAAAAATGCGCAGGAACGGACCGAATGGCTCTCTACGTATTTATTTTTCAGGAACTGGACGATTCGCTTCATCATCGAAGATTCGGTCAAATCCTAGCCATGATTTGTTACTTTTTCTACACGAAAATCTCTTCAGAGAAGCATCGAACCGATTGGAAGACATCAAGACGTTGTAGTAAGGTAATCGTGGAAGTGGGGCCTCTTTCGGGGAAACCGTCATCAGAATCTAATGAAGGGAGCCCCCAATGAGAGAGAAATCACTATAGTGTGCTAGGAAACGTTTCGTAGTTTAGACAACACCCAAATTAACCCCATTTACATAGTTCGTCAAATGGAAAAAAAAGTCTAATTTTCAGCCGCTAGTTTTTGTTCTTTTTCAAATTCCCTATCTTCGATTCCCGCCGCTTCAATAATTTCATTCACTTCGGAAAAAGCCGGGGAATCGGGTCGCGGAGACGGGGGCTCGGACAGAGGGCGCGGATAATGAAAAGAAACCTCCTATAGAAGAAAAGTCATTTTTTTATAAACGAAAATTAAACATTTACCTGTTCCCCGTCTATGGGAACCGGTTCCGGGAACGTTTCCGGGTGCAATTTGTGCAGAGCAAGACGCCGAGCATATTTGTAATACTAGTACAAAATTTCATCATTAGAAAATTAGAAAATTATTTTAATTTGACTTGCCACAATCAGATGATTCCAGTCAAGCATTTCACTGAGTCTTTCCGTCCTATTTCTCTGTATAATTCTCTGCCTTCTCGTCAATTTGCAAAAGTCATAGAGATACTAACAAACAAAAATGTTAAATTTATTTAATACATTTTCGAATGTCTTACTCCCGTCAATTGATCAATTGACTCATCCGGGCTCTTAAAGCGTCTGTCCACAATATAGATCCCGTACGAATGAGGAACAGTGATTTGCTGAGCCATAAAACAACCAAATCCAGAAAGATTTGTTGTTATAGAAGGAATTCCCATAACAGTGCACTCAGCTTAGAGAAGAAATAAAAATAGATTTTTTATTTCTTATTGATCCCCACCCACCCCTACCTGGAGTATATCCCCATGGCTCATAATAGGACGGAAAAACGCCCATGTGACATCCGCGTACAAATTCCTCATAATCCATAGCAAATAGAGGATTAGTAGACGACAAAAACTCGGGATGAAAAATGACCTTAAATCACATTATATTGATTGATTAATTAATCTATATTATTAATGTTCTTGCCTTGACTCTGTCTGATCTGTGATTAAATAATTGGACAGT
This sequence comes from Oscarella lobularis, assembly GCF_947507565.1. Classification (NCBI taxonomy): domain Eukaryota; kingdom Metazoa; phylum Porifera; class Homoscleromorpha; order Homosclerophorida; family Oscarellidae; genus Oscarella; species Oscarella lobularis. The sequence goes on from NC_089183.1 coordinate 35,818, forward strand.
TCGAATTTGATTGAGTATAGGATCACTGGAATCATCAAGCATGTTGTGAGTCACAACGGGAGGCAAATGAGATTTCTATTCAATCATTAAAAATTAAATTGAATTTTTAATTAATTAATTAATTAATTAATTAAACCTGTAATCCGTAAATGCATCGTTTCAATTTAATCATGTCTTTTGACGTCAAAAGTTCATCTGAATCCGGGATACGCCCCCTTGAAAAATAATTACCCTTCAAATTTTTTGAAAATTTAATAAATACCTCAATGCTTCCTCAAAAATTCGAGTTCCAACTGAATTTTTAATCTCAGTAACAACCTCACTAAACGTAAATAATTAAATAATTAAAATTCAAGTTTTAGTTGTTAGTTGCCTTAGTTGCTTAGTAACGGCTTGCCCCTTCAAAGAATCGACGTTAAAACTACTTGTTCTCGCGGGAAAAATCAAAAAAGCAATGACAGTGACGTCAGATTTTTCCTCTTTCAATTTCTGATTGAGTCTGCACAATGACTCAAGAAACATATCGGCGCCCTTGTTGCGATATTCGTAACGACCCGCTATAAAGAGATAGAGAGTCTTGTCCAAGTCAAAGTCATAGTGTCTAGAGATTAGATATGTCAATAATTATGAACACGTGTATGTATATACGGGGGTCTAGTACCCGTGAAAGTGACCCCGGACAAAACTATGAATTTTCTCTTTTGACATTGCGTGAAGATTTTGAAATTCATGCAAAGCGCTAGTTAATTAATGAATTAAATTAATTCTTAATTAATCACTCTTCATTCCCCAATACCTGAATTTGACCAGATTTAATCCATTAGGAAGAACAACATCTAATCACATACAATAATTACTTAATTAAATTAATTAGATAATTGAGTTTACCGGGTCTTCGTTTGAGTAAATGTTCGGCTTCGTCAGCTGTAATATGAGAGACTGTCGTAAAAACGTGTGCGCTATTTGCCGCTGCTCTCTCCAAGCAATAACGATGATAAATTTGCCTATTACCCGCCTCCAAATCGCAATTAAACTAAAACACAGCGATAAGCCTCTTTTTCCCGCTATTTTTATTGATTTCAATATACGTGAGGCAAGTTGTTATAGAAATCTGCGCTTCCCGCGCACAAGTATCGCCCGAGGAGCGTTGCGTGCGTCGTAAAAACGGTTGCGACGTCTAAACGACGCACGCGAAGAAGAATGGCACCTACGCCGGCCATCCATTCGTGAAAGTGCGCCAAACAACGCGCGTCATCGTTCATACGACATCGTACCTAAGCGACGACCATATAAGGTAATATTTTTTCATATCAATTCACCCGGGAATTACTTCTCCTATGAACCACGTGACTAGAAAGCCGAAGAGAATTGCGTCGTTCCCTTCCTGGTCGTGAGGCGGCGCGCCGATGTGACTTGCCTCCCAAAATTCCTTTTTCCATCCGTCGAGACGCCAGTAGGACGTGTTGAGCGCAAAAAGAACGACGTTTGGACTTCCCTCGATAAGCCAACGCCCACTCACGATCTGCCCCCACGTGTTCGAACACGTGAAATTCCGAACGAAGGCAAAAGCAATCACTTACGTCGACGCCTTGAGCGCGCATCGCTTCAATCGCCTCGCGAATGACGCCCACTTCGCAATCGGCGACTTCGACTTCCGTCTTTACCGAATTTTCGTTGTAGGGCCCGACGAGACAATAGCAATCGCCCAATTCTTCGCACGTCGCCGCCGCCTTTGTTTTGATCACCGTATAGATGCCTCCCACTGCAATTTCGACGTCGATTCGAGAAGAAAAATATATCGATCACGTGCGTTACCCTTATTCACGACTTCCCAGGCGATTTCGAAGAGTAGATTAGCACGCGCATCCTCGTTTAAGTCGAGACAGCAAAACGAGTTCAATTCCTCGTAGGCCATTGCTCGAACGAAGTCGAACGGACGCCTTTGTCGATGGGCGTCGTCGAAACTATGCTGGCAAAATGACCCGGATAAACAATGTCCCGGATATCAGGTACAGTATCTCTTCTCTCGTACACAATCATACACAATCAATACACATGTTTTAATTAATTACTTAAATGCGTTTTGCAAACGCATTCAAGTTTCCTAATTGGGTAAGTCCTGATTCGATGTGAAATAGGTGCACTTCCACTTGATTTTCAAAAAGTCTGAATTGATAGAGATACATACATATAGTACTAATTTTAAAATCATTATTTTTTCTTTACTTTGAATTTGAAGGATTAATTTCCTCTAATTTAATTTGACGCACGCTTTCTTCTAATCCTTTCAATTCGCTCGAATCAATCGTTGATTTCTCTCCCAAATGCTAATTAAATAAATGGCTACGTTCCCATTAAGTAATTAATTAATTAACCTTGAATTGGTACAAAACTGACGTCAGATTTGATATCAGTTTCAATAGATGCTCATCCGTGACGCGATCTCCACCACTGAAACAATAATTATCACTAATTAAAAAATATTGATTCTTATGACTAACTCGTCTCCAACGTTCAAACTCTGTATCAATTCTTTGGCGTCTTGTTTACTCGTTTCTCTCACAGTACCCACACTTTGAAATTCACTTTCAGCCCCATTTTCCCTCCCATCAAACTATGAAGAAGACTCTATAGAAGTAGCCACGCCCCCACGCCCCTGCCTAACAAACCTTTCTCATATGTTCGTCTATGTCTTGGAGATTCGTTTTCAATTCCTATAAAAACTAGATAGAGACTATGAAAGTCAATAAATAAATAAATAGTCTTGCCCTGTTTAATTTGTCCAATAGTAAAACTATTGATGCACACTGTCCTTGTAACTCGGGTGGAATTGGCTCTCCAAACGAAGACTATAACAACAAAAGTTTCATTAATTAATTATTTAATTATTAAGAATATATACACTAACCAGCTTTTCTGCCTGCGTATTCATTTCAGTGAGACGCTGAACGTTGTCTTTCTTTATAGAAAGAATTTTTGACAGTTGAATCTGCCACCACAAGAAAAGCAATAAAAGCCAATACTAATTAATATAATTATATATACCACAAGTCTGAGAAAACGAATAGGAAATCCTCCCAGAGTATCTCCATCTAGAAAAAGCCCTTATCCCCTCCCCCCTTTACACGTTCTTATCAACCATACTTCCAGATCTAAATCATAAATATTTATTTAATTATTGACTAATATTCATGTGTACCCAAGTGATGCAGCCCCGCCCATAATAGGATCACTTCGAAGTAGAACACTTTGAGAAGATACGGGCGTCGAAATGCGCCTTCAAAATTATTAAGCTTAATTATATTGAATTCTTTAATTCAATTAAATTACACGGGAGGAGGTAGTGATGATATATTGGATGCCCATGATAATCCCCGTCTCTGGTGTTGCAAAAACGAGGAAATTGGCAACATTTCCTGAGGATTGCAACTCTGAGAATTCATCAATACATAAGATAATTATATAGAATTTTTTGATATTCATTAAATTGTACCATGACGTCAATATCTGAAACCCAGCACGATTCAATTCCAGGTTGAAGAAAATTAATGTGATACTGGCCCTTTGTGAGATCAACTGCTTCAATTTGTCCCGTATAAAGACGCCCGTATTTTTCAGAGTGAAGAAAGGCTATGTTCATCAATAATTAAATTAAATTAAATTAAATTAATTATTTAATTAAAACCTGTCACTGTCGTTCCGAGAATGAGAGGTGGAGGAATTTCTTGGGGAATATCTTTAAAATGACTCCAATCCACTTCACTTATCTAATAAATAAATAAATAAATATTAATATTTTAATTGAATTTTCTTCTTCTACCTCTCTTCTCTGTAGTAATCTGATCTTGGCCCTTTGCCTATTCAAAGCGTGGCGTTCTTCATCAAAAAACAAGGTAGAACATCTATGAGAAAATCAAATAGGAATAGGAATAGAAGTGATATTGATGTGACCACGCCCACCTGCGTGGTTTTCCCATTAGTCGACGAATCTGAGCCCACTGGCATCGCGTCAATTTTCTCGTCTTATAATGATAAAAATCAATATTGAATTTAATTATATTAGGGCCAAAAACCTGTAAAGCAGGAAATGCTTCCTTGAGATATAAGCGAAAGTCTCCCTCACCACCAAAGATAGCTCTAATTCAATTAATAAAAAATTAGACTCCCGTATGTAGACTTTCTCTCACTGATCAATGTCCGAATAGAACCATTCACAGCAACACCATAGATATGCTTTTGGTAAACTTAGAATATTTCTAAGTTTGCTTCCCACGGCAGCAACTGCCTTCGAAGGACTCGATAGAGCCTGTTTCTAAGGTGTACGTTTGTCACGTGATCAATTCGACCAATCATTTTCATTCTCTAACTTGGGCCTGCGCTCGCGCCGAACGGCGAACAGATGGGGAGCTTTTCGACGTCTTGGGAACCGAATAAGGCTAGTGACGTTTAGTAGAATCCACTTTTGTCTGGAAATTGGTCGATTTTTACCTCGAATTCGTCGTCGTCTTCGGGAGAAACGAAATCCGCTATAAGACGACGATTTCGCTTCCGAGTTCTCTTACTCTAAAGCGTAGATCATTTTAGACTTTCGCGTAAATACGAAAAAGTGTCTGTGTCTCATCTCACTTCGAGTATAGGTGAACGCGACATTGTTTGGTTTGTCCTTCTAACGCACGCTAGTAGTCGTAGAATCTCACGTGAGTGTACAAGTCATTTCATTACGCGCGTAAAAAAAATTCTAACCGTCAACAATAAAAGTAGTGCGATTCAAACGTAAGAAGCAATGAACGTTATTATTCGAAGAAGCGTACATTGGTGACGCGTACACGTGTAGTTGGCGCATGCGTACAACAGTCGCGTACTCGTGCACAGCAAAATGCCATCAGCGAACAAAACGCAAGCGGCGGCGGCGGCGTCAGCGGAAGGAAACGATCCCGCCGCTCTCGTCGCCTCCATCATGGAGAAAAAGATACGAAATTTCGAAAAGAAACGAGTGGGTTCCCACATTGGGACGATTCGTCGATCGATCGAACGTCAAATCTCCTTCATTTAGGTGAAACTACTCGATCTAAAGCAGCGAAAAGACGAAGGAAAGGAACTCGATAAAGATCAGCTAGTAAAACGATGTCGAAAACGAAGAGAAAAAGACAATACGATATAAAAAACTTTAGGAAGCTCTCGGTCGAATGCACACAACCGAATGTCTTCTCGATTTCGCCAAGGAACTTCAAAAACAATTCGCCCAAGTCGCCGTCGAAGCGCAAAAAGTTTCGAAAAGAAAAGCGCACGCCGATCGAATCGTTCAAGAGGGACAAAGGGAAAAGTCGCAAAGAGACGCAATTGATACGCTCTTGCGTCTCAAGGCGACACTCGATCATTTGGACGAAGACAATCGACACGATTTCTTGAATGGAATCAATGGAGCGAGAGTAAGAAGAAGAAAAATAATATAATCAATTTAATTAAAAATAATCTATTTCTTTAGTTGGTTAGTCAGAAAGAATTTGAACAAATTGACGATTTTTTGGGTAAAGTGAACGTGTCCTTGGATCGAGATGATATTGCATCCTGGTAATTAATTAATTTAATTAATTAATGAAATTAAATTAACTAATTAATTCTAGTGCCGTTGATGAACAAGTTGAAGAGGCGTCTCATCACATCTATCTTTATCTTCATCGAAGTAAAAAGGAAGTCGTGGGAACAACATGTGAAATAATTAATTTACGTCATCATCATCATCATCATCATTAGTATTATTTTTAGATAATGATTTGAGAGATTTAATTGAAAGTATCTTGTCATGTGACTTCTTTAAACCGTCAACCATCCGGGAACCGTCAGAGGAACCATCTCAAAGAAGCCAATCAGAAGAAAGGGGACCACAGACTCAACAACGCAGAGAAGTAATTTAATTACCCTTTCTCCATTTCATATCTATCTATCTATAATAGAGTTATTGATTTTAGGTATCTGTTGACGTTGACGTTCCCTCCTTTCAATCAAGACTTTCTCCCATGATGGAAGCTTCCATGGCAACGGGAAGCATCCCGGATGAAGGCTTGGCTTCACCTCCTTCAACATTGGAAACTCCTGATGAATTCGACTTTTTTCACCAATCAGAAATCAATCGTAATTATTAACAAATTTATTTTTAATTAATTAATTTTTTTAATTGTAGCTCCAATGCCTTCTTCAACTGAATCCCCCAACGTTCCTCCCACACTGACAGAAAACGAAAGCAGCCAAACAAAAGCTTCTGAATCAGAATTTCAACAACATCCATATCAATCATTATCATCATCAAGAGGAGAAGGAGGAGGAGGAGGATCAGGTTATGGTGGCCGTCCATACCGTGGTCGAGGTGGGCGTGGCTTTAGAGGACGCGGTGGAGGCTATAGAAATTACGATCGAGATTGGAATGAGCAAAGCAGAGGAGGGGGAGGATACAGAGGAAGAGGTGGGCGTGGCGGAGGTAAATCAATACGTCTTTAAAGAACACGTGACTTCAGAAAGAAATACTTTTAATAATTAGGCCGTGGTTACTATCGTGGCGGAAATTATCGCGGCGGCGGTGGAAGCGAATATCGTGGAGGTGAGAAACGCTATCGCGGCGGCGGCGGCGGCGGCGGCGGCGAAAGCAGTGGAAGAAGCGAATAATATTCGTTTTGCTAACGCGCTAGGGTTGTGACGTATCATAGTAGCGATTCTTCATTGTTCGGTATTTCTTTAGTCTGTACAAGGCTTCGAGTTCTTTGATGACGTACTCGGCTTTGGAAATCAATGTTTCGATTGCTTGCGGATCCGTTTCGTCTTTGTTTTTCATAAAAGCGTTTTTGCACGCCAACCGAAAGCGATCGTATCCCGTAGGATAGTCACGTCCCAAGAACAGAAGCTAAGCACCCGGAAAATAAGAGCGAGAATCAGAGAAGAAAATCGGGTACTTGTTTATAGAGATTTTTCACTCGATATCTTTGTGCCATTACACGATTAGCGCACGCCTCTCTCGGAACGTCGCTTCTCATTCGCCAACTCAAATCACGTGACATCCGCCTTTTCGAAAATGGCAGAACGTACACCAGCCAAAGTCAAGGAGCCAGAACCAGCTCGCGGAGTCGAAATGTGGAAGCCGTCGGATCGAAATCAAAGGTCAGAGCAGTCGTACTATCAATTTGCGCCGAAACGAAGCCGTTTTGAAGGATTTTCATGAGTCCAACGGACAGTTTGATGTCTCCCTGCACCGCCATGCTCATGAAAAAGTCTCGAGTGAAGCTGGGAAGCATGGCCCGACGTATCAACGACCCAGCGCTCAAAAGCGGGTAAATGGGACCAAGAGGGGGGGCCCCCAAACACCCCAAAACTAGAAATAATTCCTAGCGCGCCAAAAAAACGTCCTCCCGCTACTGAACCACCTCTAGCTTACGAACAAGCATCAAAGGAAAATAATCCAGCCAAAAAAGATGATTAGGCATTGACAAATTCTAGATAGACGATAAATTCATTTAGCCAAGTCCACGTGATTGTTTGCTATTAGAGCCTCGCGCGTGCACATACTAAAAAACCTTACAAACGAAATCGAAAAGTGTTAATAAGTTCGGGCACTTTATTCATCATAAGTTGAAATTCCGTATAATTCAAACCGCCGTCTTCGTCGAGATCTCCCTCTTCGAGCACGTGATCAACAACGGCGGCGCGATCTCGATAAGGCATAACGCGTTCGTCGTCGTCGTTCCCCAAAGGGGACTCCCCTCCGCAGAGAACGTCGAGAACGTTCAATAAATCCCGTCTTCCAATTAAATTGTCTCCGTCGACGTCGTAAATGCGAAAAGCCCATTCGATTTTCTTTACTTTCTCGGTCGCATCGCTGAAACACGTGACCATGTCGAGAAAGTCTTCGAACGTCATATCGCCGTCTCCCGACGTCGAAAAGAGACAGCAAATGCGATCGCGAAACGGATTGGCCGCCAATTCGGGCAAATGAACGGTGAGAATCGATTTTTTGATTTTGGCGTTACGATCGGAGGCGACCGCTTCCGGGTCGAGTTGAGCGAAGCGTTCGTGTGCGTGGAGTATTTCCGCTTGACTCAAACCGGTCAAATCGCGATATTCGTCGAGTTCGTCATCGGTAAAGACGCTCTGACGCGATCCCATTCCACTCCTTGTCTAAATAGATAGGCGTGGCCCTTCGTTCTTACGTCAATTAGACGTTCATTTCCTCCTTGTGTCTGGGGCCGGGGAAGTGAAAATGGCAGCAATTGACCGGGGTGAGAATCTAATTCTAATTCTAATGCGTTCTATATTGGGGCGTTCGCGATCACTCATGATCGCGTAACGAAAGGAAAGATCCCCTTTCATGCATGAGATCTCCCTAGAAATAGGCGAGACGCGCGCTCACCTGTCCTCACATCAACATCCACGCCGCGCCGCTCGCGAAGCCAGCCGCGCCGCCGTCCCGCGATAAGTAGACAAGTAAGAATGCGGACAATCTTGTGTACAGTAGAGGCTTTTTCCTACTTCCGATCGCGATCGCCCACGTCTCATAACGCTTCCGAAGGCGCACGTCTAGAGACTACGCTATTCATGCATATGAACAACTCGCGGCGCGTCTGTCGTTTTCAGACTCCCTATTCGGGCACCGCTCCCTTTCTTCGTGGGACTGCTCTTTGAGGGATTCCGTGGGCGGGAAAGCCGTGACCTGCCCCAGTATGGGCATTGTTTACCTACGAAGACGCGCACATAACGCGCACGTGCACCCATTTTCATGACCATATATGGTTCGAGGTTTCACTTCGAGCCTAATAAGGCTGCGAAGAACTATGGCGTCACATGCGCCCGCGTTTTGGACCACGCATATAACGTTCGGCCCGACTGGTTTGGATCAGTTTCTACTGCTGATCGCCAGTTGTCCGAAGTTTGGACGCTCTTCTCTCTCGCGAGACCTCTTACTTTACGTCGTGCCTAGCGCGCTTTTCTTATTTGGCTTTATAAGCTACTGCCCCGGACTTCCTTGATTTCAGTTTGCACGTTGCAAGCGATTCGAACGCTCTGTGGATCGTATCTACACTTGGAAAACCGAACGAAAACGAAATGTCTTTCTACAACGACCCGCTCGTCACGTCATCGCCAAGTTTCATGGTAAGAACAACGATCGAACGTCCAAAAACGCGCTTTATCGTCGCTTTTTCGATGCAGACGCACGAAACTGCATCAGTTTCGAGCGCACACGACGTCGTCGAACCGTCGCTCATCGCCGAAATCCCAGGCCTGCCTTCGGGTGAGTAAACTACGGGGAGGGCGTGGCTGGCCCTTAATATAATTTTCAATATTTATCTTTCGATAGATCCGACCGTTTGGACAATGGACGACAAGGTGAATTGGATCCAAGGCAGTTGCAATGCATACGACCTTCCCATCGCTATGGATACGATTCTTCCCGTTTTGGACGACCTGGAAGAATTCCTCAAAATCGACAACGAAACAATTGAAGAACGTCTCGGCGAACGATTCGGCGACGACGTCGAATTCCTGAGAAATAACTTTGATATACTCCAAAGCGATCTCATAAGCCGATTTCCAGATGGAGGAAACAGCGAAAGTGTGCCTGTTCCGCCGCCACAACAACAGTCACAGCCAACCACAAGCATAGACAGCCTTTTTCCTTTGTCTGATTCAATAATGATGACATCCAATCAGATGTCGGCGGCTCCTTTGACTTCTTCTTCTTCTTTTTCTTTTCCCCAACCAAGCCCAAGCCAAAGTGTTTATGCTCCATTTCAACAATCACAACCATCTCTCTATCAATATCCTCCTCCTCCTCCTCCTCCTTTGTCAATGACGAAGCAAGAACCCGTCTATTCTGCTTCTGATATGTTTCATTTTCCGTCTTCCTGTAAGCAATCTTTGTTTCTTTTGTATTCATTTTCCCTATTGTCTATTATTGTAGATGCTAATCAAATGGTGAGCGCTCCTCTATCTGCTCCCCCCATGCAATCCGTTCCCACGTCAGCGAATAGCGTCATGAGCTCAGGACAACAGCCAAATTATCACTTTCAATATCCTCCAATGCAAACAATGACTCCGCCCACGCCGCCGTCAGCTATTCCACCTTTCAGTCCTCTTCTTCCACGAAGAGGTCACTACGGATCATTGAGCAGCCTTGGTAAGAAAAAAAAAGACTCCTTCCTTCCTTATAATAATAATATCCTCTTCTTTATTTTAGTTGAATCTGGCTCTGCTTCATCGTCTGCTTATACGACAGATGATGAGGAATTCTTCGTCGATCCGCTCAATCCTCCACTACAGAACATCCCCACGATAGCATTCGACGGGAAAGAGAGCAACGGCGGTGCCAATCATCCCCAACTACGCAACATAGGTCCCGGACTCATTGCCATACCAATCAATCCCAAAACGGGCAAACCCAAACGAAAACGTCGCAAGAAGATCCGTTCGGCGATCATTCCACCGCCACTTCTTCCGAATCGAGGCGCAAATTGCAGCCTATGGGAATTCTTTCTCGAACTTCTCGCCGATCCGTTTCACTACGATAAATTGATTAAGTGGACGAATCGCGACGAGGGAGAATTCAAGATCATCGACAGCGAAGTCGTCTCCGTCATCTGGGGTCTTCTCAAGAACAAATCCACCATGAAATACGATCACATGTCGCGATCCATTCGCTATTATTACGGCAAAGACATTCTCGATAAGGTCCCGGACAAGCAACTGGTCTACCGCTTCGGATCTAATTCCAACTGGCTGTCTTATCAGCCGAAATCGCAGGGGCTGGATCAGAGCCGAATGCCTGCGGCGCCTATTGAGATCTGCGGTCGTGTTGCCAAGCCAAAACTTTATGCTGTTGCCAAAATTAATTCTCCTCTTGCTTAAGACTCTCTATAGTGACGATTGTATATATGTCACAAGTTTTAAATATTAGGTAGGTTGGTTTTTTATTCTTATTCTTCGCGGAGCATTGTTTATGCTAGGGTTCGTCTGTTTAGCAAAATAGAGATCGTCGAAGTGATATTGGGAAAAGGTCAATCGTTCCCCGTCGTGTGATTATTGTCTGGCTTCTCCCCGCCGCTTTTCATTCCAATCGTAGTTGAAAGGTGACTTCCTGCACCGACAAGAGACGGCAAGCACGTAGCAAAGAAGCAGGAAATTTCTCTCTCCATGCAGCCCGCCGCTATTGTGGATCTTCCCCCCCGGAAGGAATTCCCCCGCCTCCGGTCGGTGTGATGTAAGACCGGAAGGAAGAAACGTGAACACGTATATGTGCCACCGTGAAGCGGCAAATCAATCATTAGTCAACAGTCAACAGTCGTCTCCAGAACGAAATGGTTTTCTCCCCCCTGACTATAGTAACGCTAAGGTGAGAGAGCAACGTTTCTGTTTTTAGTCGTCGTTGTCGTCGTCGTCGTCGTCGTCGTCTGGCTCGTCTGACGTTCATCACGACGAAAATCAAATAATCGACGACGAAGAAGAGGAAGCAGAAGCAGAGATTGCTGTCGCCGCCGCCGCTCTTCCACTTGCAGTCGTTCAGTTGAATCCACCTCAAATACCCCAACATTTAGGATTGCCTGAAAGTAAGTGTTGACCTCTCTCATTAGAGAGTGCAAGTACGTGAGAACCGATAAATTGTAAGCTGAGACTATACTTCCAGCGATTTTTATAGCTCAGCTCGTTTGACAGCCAAGATAGACTTTGATTGCTGGTCTTCGATCGCAATCGAGCAATCTCGTTTGTTTTTCATCTTTTTCCTGCATTGTAGATTCCAACGACTGGGTTCCGGATCATGTGCACATTTTCCTGCAATGGTTTAAAGAGGAATACGCGACGGAAACTCTCAACGTGGAGGCATTCCGGGGAATGGGAGGAATTCAATTGAAATCGCTCACCGAAGCGCAACTGAAGGAAAAGGCTCCCTTCGTTGGCGATCTCATCTATAATTTCTTTCATCTAAATGAGTAGGGGGAAGCCTCGCGCTCGCCGTGGGCTTGTTATACACGGTAGTACAAACAGACACTAGGTGCCACGCCCTCTTCTCCCCCCATCACGCAATGGCACAAGGATCCTCTTTCCTGTGCGCTTTTCGTTCGGTACTTTATATTAAAGATCGATCTGTGTTGCACAACTGTTTTTTTCTGCTTCGATTTTTATCGCTTCTAGACTTTTCACTCTCTTTCCTAATTTGATTATACTGGCTTCTTGCCCAGCTGTTAGATCAGCGTGCAAAAGCCGGCGCTCGTTTTCAACTGTCTATTTATAAGTTGTTGTATAATATGACTTGAAACGCCAGCTGTTTGCGCTGCATGCAGTAGATACGTGCAGTGGAAGCCATTCGCTGTGAGCGCTAGCGTACGTTAGCGACATATTTTCCTTCCTAGACTTCCGTCTCGACGCGCTGGACGTCCTTTTCCTGCTCGATAAGACTCGGAGAGAACTCGTACGACTTATCAAAGACCTATTTCGGGTAAGACGATCCCTTAGGGACCCCCGGGGCTCAGGACGCGTGCCCCAATGCAGGAAAATCGTATCAAACATATTCGATTATTCGGCCGCTACTCATCCCGACACACACGAACAAAACGTGCAAAAAAGAGTTACTAGGACGCCTAAAATCTACAAGTCGATCTATCGATTGTCATTGAGACCGTTCTACGGTGACACATGCGCAGTACTCGCTTCCACAATTCGCTGAAATTCCCCGAAGAGCGTATCGCCTTTCTCGTTTCCTACGCGATAGCAGAATCCCGAACGTTTCATGAGACAGAGCGCGCGTCCGTTCATCAAAAATTTTCCAACGTCGACATTTATGTCGAACTTTTTCGCGCAAAATTCGACCCATTCCCTCACGTGATCGCGCGTCCAAAACCGTGGATCTAAACAAAAGAAAAACGAATGTTTTTCACGCTCCCTCATCTGGCTGGCTGGCTAATCACTTGTAGGATGATCTTTTGGTAGCGAAAGTCTAGACGAATGAATGCCCTCCTCATCCGCTCCACCTAGAAAAGTTGAAAATTTGGGCTCCTCCATGGTCACGCACGCGAAGCGCTAAAACCCGGACGGGGCGTAGGCGCATTAGATTAGAGACGTACCCCCGTGCAAAAGGAGATGAGCGGATAGCCCGACGTCGTTCTTTCTCACCACAGCTTCATCTCGCAACTAGAAAAAAACATCTCACGTCGTTATAAGTAGAAGGGGCCCCCCTCCTAGGCGTTTTTTTACCTTCGAGCGGCCTTTTAGAAGACTTAGAACTTCGATAGCGATTCCCTCCTTTTCTTCAATCGCTTCCTTGACACTTCGAACGTCTATCGTAGGCGTTTTCGTATCGATTTGAACGCATCGTCCGTCGACGAAATTGATTTGCATTGCGTGCATAAATCGACTAGTCCAACTCCAAAACAATTAGTAAGGCGATAAGTTGACGACTTGACAGCGGCGAACGACGAACGACTAGTCGTTCGTTCTTCGCTCGTTCGAGATCGAATGAGGAAGACAAGAGAAGTGTCCCGTTGATTAGAGGTATAGGATATGGTACGTATGTGGGTGGATAAAGTGCGGTGTGTCGTCTTAGGCCAAGAGACGGTTATGTATCATTACGTATGGGGGGAGAGACAGAGAGAGAGAGAGACAGAGACAGAAAAATGCTTTCCTTTTTTTCCCCCTTGTCGTCTTTCGGTCGACAAAGGATAGTACATTCCTCGAGGCAATGTTGATTATTTATCTAAGGGAAAGTGTCGCGATAGAAGGCTTTTGCTTTTCTTTCTCGTTTCCTCTCCCCTTCTAACGAAGAGAATAGTAGTGCGAGTTCCCTCGAGGCAATGTTGATCATTTATCTACGAGAGAGAGAGAGAGAGAGAGAGAAGGGGTGTCGACATGCAAAAAGCTCTCAGAGACTGTTTGCTTAGTTCTCTCTCCCCCCGTTTTCTCGTCTCCCCGTCGCAATCTCTTATGGGAACGTATGTCCGCACGTACAAACGAGTTCCCAGTTTCCCTGTCAACGAGCCAACAAAAAACAATGCATCGCCGCACTCTCTCTCTCCTCCTCCTCCTCCTACACGTAAATTCCAACGACGCGTGTGCCCAAACCAAGCAAAGAGCCAAAACGATTTAGAAAAGTTGCGAGCACCCTCTAATGGAGCCAACCCATCTGTTACCATGCGAACAGGCAAACAGTCGAACGACCTCAGTTTGAGAAACAATCATAGATAGAACTTCCTCCCCTCCCCTCCTTCGTTTCTGTTCTCCTTCGCATGGAAAGGGCTTCGTTCCCCGGCCCCCGCCCGCCCTGCCTCAAGCCTCCCTCTATACTTTCCCCGTCTCCCCGAGGCTCTCTTAGTCTACTTCGGTTATCATTCCTAATTTGCCCTGTCTGCTCGTCGAATGCCCACAACCAGGATATCCCTCGAGTCGATAGAGCGTCCCCTCTCATCCCATTTCGATTCATTGGCAAAACGTTTCGTCGCAAAAACGCTTTCCCACGGATTTTCTAATGGACTTCCCATGAAACAAAGCCTCAGTAATGTCAATAGAGATGCGAATGACGACGATTGTCCATTAGCTAAGCACGTCAAATCCCAAAGAAATCAGCTGACTTCCCTAGGCCTTCGGCGTTATCTGCGTCGAGACGCCTGGGAAAAAAGGTCTCTTTGTCCTTTCAATCAGGTGTCGAAACGTTTAGGTAATATCGACGAGATATCTATCGTCATCCGTCTCGCGATACACACTGGCTCTCTTTGTTCCGTCGATCGGGCGGCGTCTCTTTCGCTCGTCGTTCGTCGCGTGTGCGCACCTCATCTTTCTCTTTTCAACAAAAACGACCGCACCCACGTTCCCTCCCCCTATGACATCATCTTCTGGGAAGTGCAAATCGACAAGGGACCCATTGTGATTCGCTGTGTGCAGATGGCGCGTTCGTCGTGGGCGGGAATCCTTACGGCTTCAGGGGCGGGACGCCTATAAGTGGGGCTCCATAAAACCACAATCGCATTAGACTCTCCGTCGACCGCAAATCTCGCCATCCCTCGAGCTCGTTCTCTCTCTAAAGCCTCTTGCAACACACCCTTACGACCACATAGAGAGAGAAAGAGAGAGTCGAGTCCCCTCGCCCATCGACGATCGAAGACGACAAACGACGTACATTGATTGA
Source organism: Oscarella lobularis (assembly GCF_947507565.1). Classification (NCBI taxonomy): domain Eukaryota; kingdom Metazoa; phylum Porifera; class Homoscleromorpha; order Homosclerophorida; family Oscarellidae; genus Oscarella; species Oscarella lobularis. The sequence continues at coordinate 50,969 of NC_089183.1, forward strand.
CATTCTCGCCAGGTAAGACAAAGAAAACGAAGAAGACGACGATTGCGTCAGTCGTACGTCGTCGTCGTCGAGATCGTTTCTTCGTGACGATGATGATGATGATGATGAGGATGATGATGATTCTTTTTTCTCTCGCCCTCCCCTCTCAGACGATGTCCACAACTTGTTCTTCGCAAGTCGTTCCCTCCGCTTATCCCGACTTGCACGACTTGGACACGCGAACGGCGACAACGACCGATCGACAACTCAACGATCTTCTCGACGGAATCGTATCGGTACGATACGCGAAGGAGGGCCCCTCCCCCTCCCCCCCGCGCGTTTGCACGTCACACTCGCCAATCGTCTTACACACACATAAGGATCTTAGACGAATAGAAAAGACAAACTAAAGTCTTCTTTTTCTTTATTTAGGAACTGTTTCCGCCCGGCACCGATCCGTTCGACGTTTACGCGTACGGAGCTATCTATCAACCTGCGCTAATGGAACAGCAGCAGCAGCAGCAACAGCAGCAGGCGCCTTCTTACGAGGCGTCAGGACAACTCCTTCCAGGCGGACCGCCTTCCGCCGCCGCTACTAAAACGCATCCTCACTTTCTTCATCACCATCATTATCATCAACGACACGACGCAGATTGGGCTACGGGCGGCGGCGGCGGCGGCGGCGGCGGTCATAGCGGAGGAATCGTCGAATCGAATCGGTTCAATTACGCGCACGCGCACTCGCAATCGATTGCGAATCAAGCTTTTCCGAAAGGTACGCTTTTCGATCGTCTAGTTGCGAACAGACGCACGTACGCGCGCCGCCGCGTCGTCTGTTGTTGATTTGCCTCGAGGCTCGAACGTCGCGTGTGTGTTTATTTCAGACCCGCGCCGCTGGTCCGTCGATCACGTGCAGTCGTGGATCCAATCAGCGGCGTTCGAACAACGACTTGGAAGCATCGACCCCGCGGCTTTTTCGATGAACGGCGACCAACTGAGTCGACTGACGCGCGACGAATTCAAGATGCGCGCGCCACTCGCCGGCGACATTCTCTTCTCACTCTACGCGAGCCTAGTCAAAGGTATGCTACGCGCGCATATTTTTGGCGCGAACGTGACGCGCGTGGGTGTGGCCGTTTGTGTTGATTGTTGATTCCCAGGTGGAGCCGATCCCCAGCAGCGCCGAATCGGCTCCAAATGCGTTCATCCCACGTGGTATCCAAAAGAAATTGCCATTCCCTCGTCGTCTTCCGCTCCCGTCGTCACAAACGCCAGCGGCATCAAAGAAAGTTCAGGTTAGTTAGCGCATCTGTGAATCGCGCACGTGGCGCGGGGGCGCGGTTGTTTTCACACGCGCCCAAAATTAGAATCAAGGAGGGCTCACCGACCGCAGGTGTGGGACCCCGCAGCATTTCTTCTCTACCCCGAGTTGCCTTCAAAACTTGTTTACTCTGTCTCACGAGTCTAAGCAGACTTTGTTTCTCGCAATCGTATTGTCTCCGTTTCTAATTGATTCTCTGTGTATTTTAGACACGTTTAGTGACTGTTCCAGTTCGACGTCATGCTGCTACGAAGACAGTGAGAAAATAAGTTTCGCTTCCTCTTGTGGTAAAATAATTTTTTTGAATATGCTAGAAGGAGGTCATAGTCAAAGATTGAGCGTTGTTCATCCTCCTCCTCCTCCTCCTCCTCTTCCTTCATCATCATCGTCAGTCGCATCGTCAACGAGTGGATTCTCGTCCTATAACCAAGGCATCAATTACACTCCTCTTACAGGTACAATAACTACGTCATTTCCCTTATTTTGCAACCATCTGTTTCCGCCTCCTATTGCGGTTTTTGTGGCGTGTTCTTCAACTCACCATTGTTCTTGTCTTCTTTTATCTAGGCATTTCTCAATCCCTTCCTCTCTGCGAGCCCGTCTATGGCGCTTCTCTACCCTCTATATCTCTATCTGCGGCTGCCGTTGCCGCCGCATCCAATCCCTATTCTGTGATGAACATCAATCCCTTTCCTCAACGAAAGTATAGACCACCTATTCCTAAAGGTAAAAAGAACGATTCACAATCCAATCATTCTTCTATTCATTCTTCTTCTTCTTTATCAAGATGCCCTTCCCACTCATTTGAGGACATTTCTCAAGGAATTATTATCGAATAAGATGTATTCCTATTGCATTGAATGGGCCGACGAATCAAAGGGCATATTTCGTATACTGAATAGTGAAGAGGTGGCGCGCTTCTGGGGAATACGAAAAAATCGGCCAAAAATGAACTACGACAAGTTGAGTCGTTCCCTCAGGTTTTACTACAAGAAACGCCTTTTGAAAAAAGTTCCTGGACAGCGATTAGTCTATCAGTTCACCGAACCGGACGATTATGATGATAAGGAAAAAGAGGCAATATTGCCGGCGGCGGGGAAAATGAAGAAAGTGAAAGAGGCAAACGACGACGATGCAAGTAGCAACTGAAAGAGGATAAATCCCAATTCGAAAAAAATCTCGCTCTGCTGATTTTGATTTACGTAGATGTTTGAGTCTGTCTTATATTATTTTACGCACGGACGCTCTGTGAACTAATACTTTTTTTTTCCGAACTATAAGTGGAGATGCACCAGGCTGTTTGTTTTTAGTTTAGAGACAAAAGGACACTGTACAGCCTGGCGAGATACCGTTCTTATGCTTTTATGACTTTTTTTTCTCGGCAGTAGATGCGCGCACACATGTACACACAAATTCTCTCTACCGTCTCTATAAATAAAGAAACGAAGAAATAAATAAATAAATACTTGAAAGCACGTGGAGAGGTCTGCGCAAGCGCAGTTTATAAAGCACGGAACAGGAGTTAGAGAAAACGAGAGAGTGGCAATCGTGCGAATAACGCTTGCATTCTTCCACGCCGTCGGTCGACAGGAGAAGAATGACGGAAAAAATCGCAGCGACGCCGAAGAGCGAGTAAGAAAATCGTTTCGACGAATTCTTTCTCCTCAAACGACGTCCTTTCAGATCGAGCATCTTTGTCAGCGTTCCGCGACGTTTCGTCTCGTTCGACGCGTCGCTCTTTCTCGATCAAACGGTCGCCGAATTCGTGGAACACGTCGAAAAAAGTCAAGGCGTACGTCTCTCGCCTCACTATCGACTCTTTTACAACGGTCGAAAGGTATAGAGTCTTTAGCTTGCTTGTTTTTTCTCTCAGACTCATGCATGCGTGTTCCGGTCTTTTTTCTCAGTTGCCTTCTCGTCGAACTTTACGCGAATGTGACGTCACAACAAATGGAATATTGGTGTTGAAGAGACTGAGATCGGTTGCATCGACTTCGGCTGGAAAGACCGATAAATCATCGTCGTTTCATCAACGTGAAGGTGAGAGGAGATAAGGGGGGGAGCTAGGAGATAATTTGTAGCAGGAAAAAAGGAGAATTGAAACCTGTTACACTTGCCACCTCCGCACGATCGCGAATCCCTTTTTCCTTCTTTCTAAGGTTTCTATTTTGTTCCTAAGGCGTCATTTCACCGCGAACGGGAAGCGATGAGGAAGACGGTGACGACAATGACGGAGATGGTGACGATGAAGAAGACGAAGAAACTAAAGATGCTTCAGGCAATGTAAACGGAAAGAGAATCGCAGCACCTGAAAGCGACGATAACGACGACGACGATGACGAGGAAAAACGACGACTAGAAGCAGCTAAGCAATTGCAACTACTTCAATACGGTGGCGAAGAAAAGGAAGAAGCACCACCACCACCACCTCCCCCCCCTCCTCCTCCTCCTCCTCCTCCTCCTCTATCCTATTCCTATGATCCTACTAGGGGGGGAATGGTCTTGTTTCCTTCTCATGCTCTTGCAACATCGTCTTCCTATTTTGTAGCGGCTCCACCGCCTCAGGGAACGACTACGATGACGATGACGCCACCGCATTTTATGCTCAACCCGTCTCTTTCGCTCTATCACCACGCTTCTGATCTAGTTGGTGGGGCAACACAGAATCCCTATGTCGACTCTCTATCCAAAATAAACAATGAAGCAGCTAAATACTATAGATCACTTCCTAAAAGTAAAGCCGCTTCCTTTTTTGTCTTTATCGAAAATGATTTTCTTTTCTAGATCCGCTTGAGTGGTCGAGTGAGCAAGTGCAGCATTGGTTGCGTGCGTTCGAGGTACGGTATCGTGTCCCCTTGTCCTTATCAGACAAGGGGAAGTTTCGAATGAATGGCAGGGGACTCGCTCTAATGCGCCTGCGCGGTTTTCAGTATCGCCTAGGAGACGGACGTGGCGATTTGGCTTATAGAGACTTTCAGTCTTTGCTACGCATCGTCAATGTAAAGAAGTAGAGGCAGACACAGAGAGAGAAACAGAGAACGAAAAAAAAACCTTCTATGTAATTATTGAAAGTAGGCGTGATTACTTGCAAATGACTGACGTCACGCGCGTATTATCTCTGACGTCAATCGACGGGGTCAAGCGCCTGCCAATCAGCAGTTGAACCCAATTAAGTATGCGACCAATGAGAGGGCCGGGATTTCTTGGGGTTGTTCACGGGTTTCTCGACACACTCACGACCCAGACGCGATCCGACGTGGGAGCTTTGACGTTCGCTCGTTCTATTCGACATCAGATGGAATACTTCTTTGCCAATTTGTCCGAAGACGCGCTCTACCGTCCGGGAAAAGCGGTACGCGACGAGAAAAACGCCAAAAAACGCTCTATTTCGATTTTTAGCCGACGTTTCGTCTTCTCACCGAAAGCGATGCCAAGTCGCTTGGCTTGCGCGCCTACTTTCCGCCGCGATCGGAGCCAATCTACGCCTCGCAACGCCGATCTCTACCGTTTCCCGACTCTTCGCCGACAATCCCGCCCTCCCAACAACCTAACACGGGGCCCCCCTCGTCGCTTTTTCTCGACGACGAACTCATAATGAATCTTCTCGTGTCAGGTGCGCGAGGAATGCGATTCCCTTTCGCTTTCGACATCGCCGCGATTCGTGTTTGTCTTTCAGTAGATCACGGCACTCCCGGATGGGATGACTACCGTTCCCCGTCGCCTTACAGTCCCGGCGGTTCGTCATTGGCTGGCGCAAGCGAGCCCGACATACCACAAGGTCAGTAAACCACGCCCCATCTTCCGCGTTTTCTGGAGGCGGCCAGGAAACAGGAAGTTCCCTAGCCCACGCGGGCGTAAACGGTCAAAGGTGAATATAAAACGAGTCATTTTCCGGTTTCCTTCACTGTAGATCCTCTCACGCCGTCAGACGAGATTGTTGATTTCGATCCGGATTACTTTGAGGATTTGCTTAGTATGGCAGGTAAAAAAGAAGAGAGAGACAAAGAGAGAGAGAAATTCTCCTAACATTGTTTTTTTTAGGAATAGATACTAACCAAGACAAGGAACCAATCAGCACCTTTTATCCAGATCTCATGACTTCTCAACTAGCAACATCGACATTGGCGGCGGCGGGAGCGCAGACGCCCTCACCCTCGCCAACTGGCCCAAAGCCAATGACATCGACCCTCGCACAAATTCTCACAGAGGGAGTTACGCCAACGCCACCAATGCCCCAACGTCCCAAAACGGTTACCCCGCCCCATAAGCCAAAACGCGGACGACGTCCCACGCGCGACATCGATATTTCTCCGCCTCAGCTGGGTGCATCCGGGTCCGCGTCGCTATGGGAGTTCATCCTGGAACTCCTTGCCGATCCTCTCTACGAGCCGTACATTCGCTGGAAGGATCGTTCAAAGGGCCAATTCAAAATCTACGACTCCCAAGTCGTCGCCGCACTGTGGGGAAAACACAAGAATCACGCGGGAATGAATTTCGACAAGATGTCACGTGCCATGCGCTATTATTACGGCAAGAACATTCTAGAAAAAGGCGAAGAAGGCGGTCGTCTCGAATACCAATTCCAAGACGGAAGCCAATGGCTCTCCTACATATCCCGCAATTTGAATCGAAGAAATTTCACGGCCCCAGGTCCCAATCAATACACAAGCAGCCAACCAATGAGGGTGTCTCGAAGGCGTTCATCCCAACGTCTTAGGGGTGGTAGTAGCCCCTATTAGTGGTCTGCCTAGGTGGGCATGACCACTCTTTTTTTTTTTTCTTCACACCCTCCAGAGACTGCAGTCAGCCGTCTCTATGTCTAAGTAGCTTCCATGAAGCAATTTGTAGTAGTAGTAGTAGTAAGTAGGACACTAGGTAGGTTTAGGCTAGGGATTCATATTATGTACCAACTCATCTTTTTTTTTCTGCACGTAGTTACTTTTATTTCACTTACACGTACCGTTGCTTAGTGATGTCCATATCAATTTTTTCTCAGACAATGTATTTTATTTGGTACAACACATGCGTACGGATTTATAACCCTCACAAAATCTACTGCTGTCCAGACGTTCCTGGTCCGCCGCGACCGTAACCGCCTCGAAATTGAGGATTAAATCCGGGTCCTGCTCCGCCTTTCTTTTCTTCTCCTCCAGGAGCCCCGCCTCTTCGATACGAATCGCGATCTTCGCCGCCACCGCGACCCGATCCCATTCGACGTTGATCGTCGAATTTTCCGCCGGGAGCGCCTGAAGGACGAGCGCGGCCCGCTTCGGGTCTCACTTGACGTTTGAGAGTCGATGGAACGATTTCGGGTGGGAGATGAAGGAAATCGCGTAGGTATTGAATGCCGTCGTTCGTAAGGTACCAGTAGTAGTGTCTCCAAGCGAACTTCTCTGTTACGTAGCCGCGCGAGCGTAGGGACTAGGAGAATTTCGGATGAGGGCCTTTTTTGAGGGAACCGAGTTGCGTTGCTTACTTGGAGGGCTTTTATTACTTGGAGGTTGGGTACGCTTGGTACGTCGGGATGTTTAGGCGCGTTGAAGTCCTTTTTGGCGACCATTACGCCGTCGCAGAACAAGTGTTCGTAAATAGCGACGCGATTCTTTTTGGGAATGAGCATCCTGCTTAGAGCAATTAAAACAAGGCTAGAAGACGAAAAACAACTCACGTCGATGAATCAAAGGAGACTTAGCGCGTACGATTGACACGAAATAAGAAGATTCTCGACACGATACACGGTACGTCGCCGGAGCATGCGCACTTTCAGAAAAACAATACGTCTCGTTCTCTCGTTCTTTTCTCTGGATTGCAGCGCATTTCTACGCTCTTCGTGAGCATTTGAGGCGAGGGTAGAAACCGCAAGTGCATCGCGAGACGAACTTTGAAGACTGTGGACGCAAAAGGTACAGTTCACGGTAAAAATTAGACGGCCACCAAAGCGACGGAGATTCTAGTCGTGTGGGGATCGGTGGTGAGCGGAACGGCGGCGAACGTCTACGCGTGTCCAATGCAACGGCGCGAGACAATGAAGAAGTAACCATCTTTCCCAGACACAAAGTTGTATCACAAACGTGAAACGAACCCTGACAGCTTACCCTCACACTTTCTCTCTGGTCCAAAATTAGACAATAACCGTGAACTATATAGTTCATGGTCCGAAATCACTCTTGGATTGGACTGTGAGCCATTAGAGTGCATTATTGTCTAATTAGCTAAACTCGCTCTTTTCTTCTTAGATTTCATCTCCAACGTATGCGAAGACGAACTTTTTTGCATGAGTTTTTGCATGATGTAAATTGCAGTAGATATGCATGTCTTTGGGGGAGGGGGCTGGGGCTCACTCTGAGCACGCGGCAATGGGAAGAGGGTCTGCATTGCGCGCGCGAGTGCACCCGCGAAATCAACATGTAGAAAGTAGGTGAAACTATTTTATTAATAATAAAGAAGAAAGTCTATTCTATATAAAAAAGTGTCTTTTTGTGGCGGTGGGACTGAGACTGCAGTCCCCACAGAGATGTACGCCTGCACAAGTAAGTGCAGGCGTACTGATGTAGGCGTCGTTCTCCTGGGGAGACTACTATCTATGGAGTAGCTCCGTCAGGAGATGCACGCCGTCAAGTTGGGCCTTTTTGCTTCTCCTGCCCAGGAGACGTGGCAGTTTAGAAGTTCTGGTCTCATGCCATGGAGGCCTCTAAGCAGTTTAGGGGAATGCAACTATTAGGAAGTTGCAATTCCCCGGGTCTCTTGGACCACCCGTCCTGCTGAGGACGTTGGGACCGCGGTCAACCTCTTCGCGTACGTCTCCTTCTCTAGTGTTTTTGCTCCATGTTTCTTGACCTGGAAGTAAAGGGGGCCCCACCTGTTTCTGTTTTCTCTTTCTCGTGCCGTGTTTCTCTGAGGAGCATTAATCCTGGTACGACAATCTTTGCCTTTGAAGCGACGAGGCGACGGGGCGGAGCCGATATCGCTGAAAAAAAGACCTTAGATAGACTCGAGAACACGGGCAAAAGACGAAGAAAACTCACCTGCACCAGCCAAACGAAAGCGAACTCTTACGATGGCCACGAAACAGACAGATGGAGGCGGAGGTGGAAAAGAGCTGTGGGAAAAACAGTGTGCACGCATGCGCAAACTAACGGAAGAATATCAGGGCGTAGATCGGTTCGTTTCTTTTGTCTCGATGTCTCACGACGTAGTCAGCGACTCGGATCTATCGCAAATTGGCGGACAGTCGGAGAGCTTTTGGGAAGTGGGCAATTATAAGCGCGTAGTGAAGCGAATCGACGACGGCGCGAAATTATGCGACGAAATGATCCAGCTGGTCACCGAGCGAGCCGATATCGAAGCGAAGTATGCGGCAAAGTTGACTCGTTGGCGAAAAAAGTGGGAAGAGACGATAGACAAGGGATCCGAATACGGAACGATGGAATCCGCTTGGAAAGGTAGGCGTGGTTACGCGTAGGCACGTGCGCGTATGCGCGCTACGTCGTTGCCATAGGTGCGATGAATGAAGCGGAGCGACTCGCCGAGATTCATTTCCAGATGAAAGAACAGCTTCTGAGTCAAGTTTCCGCTGCCGTTCACCAATGGAAAGTAGAGCATTATCACAAGCACTTCTTCAACTTCAAGGAGACAAAATCAGCTGAAGACGGCTTCGAAAAAGCGCAGAGACCGTGGGCAAAGAGATTAGCCAAAGTCGAAAAGTACAAGAAGCTCTATCATCAGCATTCTAAACAAGCAGAACAAGTTAGTCAGAAGAGAGAGAGAGAGAAAATCAATTTTGATATTAATATCAATTCTTAAGGCTTTTAAACAAGCAAATGACGCAGAACGCGACTCTGCCGTTTCTCCAGAACAATGCAAAAAACTCAAAGACAAAGTACTGTATTAATTAATCTAATTTAATTAATTAATTAATTAATTAAGGCTGAACGAGCTCGCAATGTCCAGTATAATACCAAGGGGCGTTACAACGAAAAATTGCGAGATATTGATTCTTATAATCCTACCTACATTCAAGACATGGAAACGGAATTTGAAAAATGTCAGGGATTTGAAAAATTGCGACTGGAATTTTTTAAATCAACCGTTTTGGCTTTTAAACGAATTCTTGACAAATCGCAATCACCCGAGTAAGAAATAAGAATTAAAAAACTTCAATTATTATTATTTGGATATAGATACAGTGGTTTGTATCAAGAATTTCAAGGGGTTATCAATAGAACGAGCAGTACAGAAGACTTGGAATGGTATTCGTCGATGAAAGGAGCAAAAATGCCAATGAATTGGCCAAAATTCGAAGTAAGGAAAAGAGAAATAAGATTAATTATAAAGTATCTCTCTTAGGAATACAGTGGCCACGCTGAAGACTCACAACAACAACAACAACAGCAACAGGGGGGAGACAATCAGCTACATGTAACCAGAACCAGAACGGGAACAACAAGCAAATCATCCCCAGGGACAATGAGAGGAGGAGAACGCCCAAAGTAATAAATAAATACTTATTATTATTATTATTATTATTATTGACTTACATAGGATTTCTGGTCCCGTGACTGCCGCTCCCGCCGCCGTGGGATCCCCGTATCGTAGTCAGGATGAGAGCGAAGATGAATTCGTTGTTCCGCCTCCTCTTAATGATTTTTCTGACGCAACTGGGGGTGGTGACATGAGATCCGATGACGAATGTCCTGTGCGCGCTTTGTATGATTACGATGGGCAAGAGAGCGACGAGCTTACATTCAACGCTGGAGATGTTCTTACGAAGTTAGAAGACGAAGATGAACAGGGTTGGTGTAAGGGAAGATTGAATGGAAAAGTGGGACTCTATCCTGCTAACTACGTCGAGCCGATTTACTAGGGAGGGGAGGAGAAAAAATCATTTTTTGACTGTGTGTCGTGCAACTCATATTTAGCTAATGTTGTCTACTGTACACGTTTTGTCTTGGAGATGGAGAACATGTACGTCTTACGTATGCTAGCGCGCGTGGCAAAACCCTCCGTGACGTGTCGTGATTGCGTCACGGAGAGACTACGAATGTGTTTCGTACCTTAGTTTAGCTCACTCGGGGTTCCTTTCTAGCGAAGGTACTCATTTCGTCTAGCAGCGACGTACAGTTAGGGCGATAAAAGAAAGCAGAGGCACGTGCCTGCGCGCTGCGCGATCTGGATCGCGATGACGTTGAATGCATACGGGCTTCGTCGTGAAATGTAACTGGTGCTCGTTCGCTTTTCCTACAAGTTTTCCTTTGCTTCTTACAACTCGACAACGCATGGGTATGCTCATTCTTACTATTTGTCCGTCGTCTTCACGTTGGACGGGAGTCCGTCTTTCGTGCAGGAATTCTCTTTTCTCGGATGTTCGCCGCCCTTTGGGGACCAAAAGAATATCGAATATTGATACTCGGTCTAGACGGAGCAGGAAAAACGACAATCTTATATAGGCAAGACCTAAAAAACGAAAGAAAACGAAAGAAAATCGATTTCCTCTTCCCCTCTAGACTCCAAGTGGGAGAAGTCGTTACAACTATACCAAGTACGTATGTAGCAACACTAGTGACTACTATTTTATCTCAACTCTTTCTTCTCCTCTTAGCTATTGGATTCAACGTGGAATCGGTGACGTACAAAAATCTCAAATTTCAAGGCAAGTTATTAATTAAATTTTTCGCGCACCCCACGAATATTCAAATTTTATCTCAGTTTGGGATTTGGGTGGACAGACAAGTATTCGGTAAATAAATACTATTTAATATAAACACTATTATTATAATTAAATTATAGGCCCTACTGGAGGTGTTACTATGCCAACACAGACGCAATAATCTACGTGGTGGATAGCGTGGATCGAGAACGAATTGGAATATCGAAACAAGAACTTGTAGCAATGCTAGAAGTAAGTAGGAGTGGCTGCTCCCCCTTTAATTATTTATTTATTTGAATACCTACCTTTTATAGGAAGAGGAACTGAAGAAAGCGATTCTGATAGTATTTGCCAATAAGCAAGACATTGACGGTGCAATGTCCGTTGCTGAAGTCTCGTCCGCACTCGGACTGTCGGCACTAAAGAGTCGAACGTGGCAAATCTTTCGAACATCCGCATTGAGAGGAGACGGTCTAGATGACGGGATGGAATGGTAAAAAATAATAATAATTGAATAATAATTAATATTATTATTTACCTCTCTATGTAGGCTGGTAAATGCTCTGAAGACAAAGCAATAGGATTAATGATCATCATCATCATGCACACTGAATGACTCCTTTCTATGTATATCAATAAACCAATAAGGAAACGCAATGAGTTGTCGTTGATATTTATGCCAATGACGTAATGTTTGCTAATTGGAGATATGCAGTCAAATATTGAATCGCTTCCTGTGGCAATCCTCCGCCCGTTACCAGGGGAGCCAGCTACACGGACGGGGTGTGTATACATACTTTACATACGGGGCTCTGTCGTCTTACCTTTCCCGGATGTTTAAGAGAAAGGCTATGAAGCGATTTTGCGAGTTGGGCTTTGGGATTTTGAAATTCGTTTTTGAAAGGATCCTGCTCTTGTTTTCCCGCGAAAACCAATTGGCTATAGGCGGCTTGATATCCTAATTAAATTACATATTATTATTAATTAAATCGGGTTTACTTGTATCTTACCTGGGGTATCTTCGATTTCTATAAAGTGTTCGTCTTCCGGGACCGAATTGTCTTGTGGCAATTCAAATAATTCGATTAGGCATTGAAGAAATCGAATCCTACAAAAATTAATTATTAATTAATCAATTAATTAAATTAATTATCGTCGTCTTTCTTACCACAATTTTACGTATTCGTCTGTCAAGAGATGGGAAGCTTCCGTCAATATTCTCGTCATTCCCACGGCGCAAATTTTCCTTTCGACTAACCCGGATACTTTTTGAACGTCAGGAACAAAAAGCCTTTCAATAACCATGCCAAAAAGCCTTGAGAGGCAAAATACATCATTACCCAATAATAAATAATTTTAATCTTATAACATACTTTGGCTGGATTCCATCGATGACGTCAACGAGTGTTCCACCGCCATGTTTACCAGCAAACAAGCAGAAAAACACCAAAAGACCTTAGAAGATACATATGTACTAATGTATATAGACCAGTGTACGTACCTTTGACGTATTTTGTTGTCTTTGAACTTTGAAGTCTCTGAAAGAGAAGTACGAAGATGCTCTTGAGATGATCGGAGAGACGAGCGCTAGAAGAAAAGAAGAAACGTAAACGATTTAATTATTTAATTATCTATCTATCTACATTTGTATGTGCTCTATGAGAGTGCTCAAGAGATAGAAGCCTTCGTGATCGTTCAACTTAGACGCGACTAATTTCTGAAACACTCCAAGCAAAGGAAGCTAAAAATAGCCCGCTAATTAATCACGTGATTTTATTTATTATTTTTATTTACTAATTTTTCTTGAACGAGTACTGTGTCTGGAGAGGCCCGTATGAAGGCTTGGAGCAGACGAACGAGAGGTGGAATGTTTCCCTGTTTTTCCCACAGAGCTGGAATGAGCAAATGGGGATAGAGCTCCATATAAGGATCCGGGATAGCAGCCGAAGAAGAGGAAGAGCGAACTTCGAGCAAGAGAGACAGAAGTTGAAAAATATAAGGAAGAAATTCTACGTAGAAAATTCATTTGATAATTAATTAATTAATGTACTTAATTAATTAATTAATACCTGATACGTCTTCCGTGAGAATCGTTTGAAAAACGGGAAATAGCGCATGCTCAAACGTGGTCACGTGCTCTTGATGAACACGGCAAGAAATTCTACATAATAATAATATCAATTGATTTTTTGAAGTAGTGGGCGTGTCTCCTCCCCTAAGCTCTTACCTCAAGATGCAGCAAATGGATTCAAAGAGATAATGATTGAAATGAGGCTTGCTTGGATTCTTTGCTACAATAGCCAACTTGGTCGACAGCTGCTCAACGACCCCGCCCAAATAAGGAACACAGTGTTCTTTCAACATAGAAAGAGATCTCATAACAGCTAATAGAAAAGAAATCAATTAATAAATTAATTCGGATTCTAATGATTGCCTTTCATGACGTATTCATTCTCATGTGATCCGGGTTTTGTTAGAACTGTAAACAAATTAGCCAATAGCGTCTCAGAAACAGGCTGAATTTCAACAGAACTAAATCTAATAAAAATAGATTAAATTAATTAATAATTTAATTAATTAATTAAACATACGGTTGTCCCGTTCCTCCGGGAGATTTCAAGGTGAAAAGTCGTTCGAGACAATTAGCAGCGTAACTATGGACAACAACGGATTTGGATTGTAGCAGATGAATGAGATGGGGAATAGCAGTCAAAAGACATTCCCTTGGCAACTAGAAATTCCCGTCACACACGCACAGAAAATCAATAAATCAATAATGGCGATTACTATGTTTCTGAATGTTGTCAGATATTTGATTGCGTCCGCTTTTATAACCGGGAACTCGTCAACTATAGCAATTAATATAATTATTATTGATATATGAATTTGATTATTGTGTACCCTCTTTTGATTGCAAATGAGGCTGGATGTGAGACACGTAGAAATCGGTGATATCAACAAGATCGCTCGCTTTTGTTGCACCATCCTATATAGAATGTATTAATTAATTAATTAATAAGAGAGGTATTTATTTACCTTTTGGGTCTTTGTCTTTGTAGCAAGCGATGTAACAAGATAAATCGAAGCGTCTTTCAAAACCCAATTTTCAGCGGGATTTTCAGCGAATTTCTACACAAAACCAATTCCCAATCAAAAAAAAGAAGAAAACATCAATTAAAAATTTTCACCGTCAAAAGAGAAGTGACGTAAGCGGAACAAATTGCGGTGACGGGACCTTCAAAATATTTGCAGAGGCTTCGCACAAGGTCACATGACGCTCGTCTCCTCGTATCAACATCTATGGAATTCTATTCAATCAACAAATAATCAATATAATTATTTCCTACTTGATCCTTCCAAATCTTGTCGAATATATTCTTCAGGATTATCCTCAAACAATTCCTCATCCGTATCTGTTTCACATTTGTAAATAAATTAAAATGATGACGTCACGTATCTACCTCTAAAGTGCATGTTCTTTAGAACGACTTTTTCGCAAATGTTTCTCAGTGTTTCTTCGTTTTCGAAGAGCGCTTTCGCCTGAGGACGATCCGCTACACTCGCCAGAAAATCAATAGCATTGCTAATCAACTAAACCAGAAAAATCAATAATCAATAATAATTATTATGACGTCATTACCATATCGTATTTCACTTGGGGTCCCGTTGTGACAAACAATTCCCAAACGGCCGTCACAAAACGAGCCAAATAAGGCTAAAACAAAAATAGATACATTTTAATTAGGTGTCTAATTTTTCTTACTTGAAATTCCTCGTCGTATTTCTGAGCGTACATAGCCACATTGTTGCAAATCTGCGACTTGATTAACTCAAGAGGACCGGACTCATCTTCATCCTAAAACAAAGATTAAATACTATCAATTTTTAATCAATAAATACGTCAGTTTGAAGCAATTTGTTGTCGGCTGTCAAAAGAGTCAAAAAATTGTCCATCCACACGGCCATATTATCCTCAAAGAATTCAGGCAAATCCTTAATTAAAAAATATAAAATCAATAAATGAATACATGGATTAAGGACTTACCTGATAGTTGAGACTGTAGAAAATTTTGCAGACCAACGTAAGAGAACTGAAAATGATTTTCAAAGATTGAGGATTGGACGAATGTTCTTTAGCCAAACCCATCAAATACTAATAAGAAAATAAAATAAAATAAATAAATTAATTATTTCGAAATTTACTTGGAAGAGTTCTGTGATTGGCTGAGCAAATGTTTCGAGAACGTATTTTATTTCGGTCCATAATTCTTGAGATTTCAATTCGTGACGATATCGTCGAAAGAGAGAATGAGCCGTTCTCAAAACCCCGTCAATCACGTGAAAATTCCCGGATTCATTCTTGAATTTCTCAACGAGTTGCTAATCAATAAAATCAATAAAATTAGGATAGAATTTAATTATTTTATTACCGCTAATAATTCAGGCCATTTCGCTGGAAAATCTTCCCTTCCGATAATACTAATAGCTTCACTCAACTAATAAGTAAATACTAATTAATTAATTAAAATCATTTTTAATTTTTCTCACCTGAACTTGAATCCTTTCCGGCATTTTCAACATCATATCAATGATAGAGGTCCGCACTTACGAAAGCACGTGACTAAATTAATTAAAATTAATTATTAATTACCAAATTGACGATCTGCGTCGTTGATTCGATTCGGATGATCTTCGATCTATATAGGATAGGAATTTCATCAGTTTTAATTTCTAGTCTCGCTTCTGTCTCACAATTCTCCAATTTCGCTTTACGTAATTTTTAAACGTTACGGCAGCTATAACGCGAATTTCCGACTCAGCGCTCTCGTTCTCGAGCAAGTGGAGAAGCAGTCGAGGATAGTTCGCGTGCCCTTCGACCGATTCGAGAAACTTTTCGGCTGGAAAGAGATCGCGACGCCATATTGGATTCGATTTCGAGCTCTTTTCGACCCTTTACCTTCGCGACGAACGCTTCCGTCGGGCGATAGCGTTTGTTTCAAGTATTCGGCGAGTGCGTGAACGTTTTCCGCGCTGAGTTCCATTGGAAAAAGACGAGAAATCGACGAGAACGTGCGCAAGGCGGGATTTGAACGCGAGACTGCGCACAAACGCCTTCGAACGCACGTGATCTATATAGTTATTAACCCATAGTCATACTAAAAAACAAAGAAACAGTTCAAAATTTCTAACGATTTCTAATGTCAACAAGTCGGACGACAACTGAGAGTTAATCTTCAGGAAATGGGCTTCCTTACAACAATATCAACATGCACAATATCAACGGTAACAGGCTGACTCGTTTTATACCCGTAGCTCTCTAAAAGCTGCTCGTACTCTTTCTCCGACACTTTATTGGCTTTAAAAATGCCAATACACGTTGCCTCAAGCCAATCGAGTAGAGTTTTTCGATCAGGAAAAACGCCCATGACCCTTTCCTCTTCCACACCATGCAAAACTTCAAATCCCACCTCTGCAAGAAGTGGCTTCCAATAGGAAAGCGGCGCATATGTCCAACCCATCGCAGCTATAAAGGAATCGTAGGAATTGTTAAAGGGAATTGCCGCTAAATCGCGCAGGAAGCCAACAAGATGCCGAACAGTTGTGAAACCAAATCTGCCACCGGGTCTGAGCAAATCGTAAATTTTTCGAAGAGTTTTCTTGTGTCCTTCGAACGGAATCCAGTGGATAACGTGATTTGAATTGACGACATCAAAGGGTGAAAATTCTTCCGCTTCCTCCACTGAGCCGCGTACGATTTTCACGTTTTTATAATCTTTGAATCGGCTTCGAGCAATATTGATTCGATCGACGTCAAGATCGACACCGGCGAGAAAACCTCGCGGTCCAATTCTTTGCGCCAATTTGAGAGTGACGTTACCGGTGCCGCAGCCCAAGTCAAGAAGGCGATCGTTGCGTTGGGGCTGCAGAACTTCATCAATAAACTTCAAGGCGTCTGCTTCCTGAGCGTAAACAGAAAGACTGCGGTACGTTGAAGCTTGTAGTGCCATCAGTGTGCTGAAAGAAAAGACGGCGTATTTATAGACGACTCTGTCATAAACACATGCAGCAGCTGCATGTATTGTTTTAGTTAATAGTATGCAATAATGAGGTTCATGCAGAAGGCGTCCCACTGAGCAAAAATCACTAAACCTAGCTGTCAGTTACAATGATGCGCCTTCTCCTAAATCGGTGCGCGAGGGCTACATGCATGCATGATCTCGTAATTACATTCGCCAGTGAGAATGCAAAACTACGGACAAATGCCATTCAGACCAGCCTGTTGTTTTGGTACCGGATTCTGATTGAACCCAGCCTCAGGCTGTTCCGCCCCGTGCAAGCTGACGGCACGTAGAGCGGATCCGCTATTTTCACGCTACGTTGAGTACGTTCGTAAGCTTGGGGGAACCTATTTAATTTTATTCTATTCTATTCTATTTCTATTTGACTAGTATCTACTAGTGTCGCGCGGCCGGCGGTTCCCCTCACTCAAGAAGGCCCACGACAAACATTGGACGTCAGATACTTACCTAAGAGGTTGTCGTTGAAAGATCGGGCAGTTTGACTATAAGGGTGACCTGGATGTCGATCAGACCGCGCCTGTGCGTGGTTCAGTGTCAAATGCGTCGCGCCTAGTTTCCCCTCTGACTATATACCCCTACTCAGCAAATTACGTCAGCTAGGCTACGTCACGACGCGCGGCGCACGTGATCTACATAAAACATAGTTAAATAGCTTCACAGACTCTCACAATACATACTAAAAAACCCCCTGCCTGCCTATATAATCAAATGTCAGAGGAGTCAGACTCTTGCCCATTAACCAAGACTATTTGATCATGAAATTCATCATTATCATCATCTTCAGAATGAAAATCAGCTTTTGCTCCAATAAAATCCTGAAATATCTGACTTTTTTGGCAATACTGGTGCAGCCCAAGTGCAGCAGTAATAAAATAGAGAACAAAAACGCCATAGATCGCCATCAATAGACTAATAAGAACTCTTCCCCACGTCACAGAAATAGCCAGAAACGTTTCAATGGAAAAATAAACATTTATTCCTAATATGCAAAAGCCAAGAAGCCATACGGCAATTTTCATACCAATCCCATTTTGAAACGATTTCATTATCCCAGGATGCGACGTAAAATGCAAGAGAGGCAGCAAAGCAAAAGGTATTTGCAAACTCTGAACAACATTGAGAACGTCATTCATACCAGTAAGACGATTTATATTGGAAAAGGCAGCCACAAAAACCGTAGGCAATATTGCAACAGAACGCGTCAAAAGAACTCTCTTCCATCGTTTCCAACGAATATTGAGAAATCCTTCCATAGCAAATTGGCCAGCATAAGTCCCAGTCATTGTAGAACTTTGCCCTGACGCTAGAATCCCCACAGCCCATATATAAAGAGCTGGTAGTCCATAGAAACAACCGAGAAAAAGCCCTCCAACGTAGATATCAACGTCTAGCGTGTCGTTATAGGCTACGGGTGAAGTGAGAGTCTTGTTTATAGCCGGACATTTGTCAATGATTTCACCAGCCGCTTTTCCAAAGAAACCCGCCGCAAAAACGCACATGACAAATAGATTAATAACGAAGGAGACAAAGAGAGCAATACCGGATTCCATGAAGAAATACTTATTCGCTTCGCTCACTTCCTTACGCGTATTTCGATTGACTTCACGTGAACGAACCAAAGCAGAATGAAGGTAAAAGTTATGTGGCATAATAACGGCTCCAACGATTCCAACGGCTTGGGTTATTGCTTGGGAATTGCAATGAGAACACCACGGAATAAATACTCCTTTGATGACGTCAATTTGATTTGGATCAACTTTTATGTATTCGTATCCAAATGTTATTGCCATTATTGTAATTAGAAATCCGAAGAAGACTTCTAGTTTTCGTAGCCCGTATTTATCCAAAAATAGAAAGAAAAACGTATCGACGATTGTTATCAACACGCCACCATATAAGGGTATTCGTCCGGACGAGAGAAGATTCAAAGCGATGGCCGTTCCAATGACTTCTTGCATATCGCTCCCAATAATCGCTATTTCGATCATAAGCCATAGGATTATACGGGGTATCTTGGGATACATAGCGTAACTGATTTGAGCCATGTGTTTGCCCGAAACGACGCCGAGACGCGCAGAGAGACGTTGGAGAAGAAGTCCGATGCAGTGAGCGAGCAAGAGAAGCCATATGAGCTTAAATCCGGCCAACGCCCCCGATCGCAAGTCCGATTCGATGTTTCCCGGGTCCAAATAGGCGATGCTCATTAGAAAACCGGGCCCCGTGAATGCCCACAGCTTTCGAAAGCTGAATCCGTACCATCCGTTCGGGTAGTCGGGTACGACGACCTTTTTTTCGAAGTACGTTTCGTTTTTCTGTCCGCTGACGTCATCGACGGCACGCGACGACGTCAATTCGAGTCTGCGCCGCCCTTTGCTTGGCGTTTCGGTGTCGGATGGCGATAAAACAGACATGAGGGTGCCGTACTCTTTGGAGGCGTCTTGCGCAGCCCCCGATCTTGACAATGACGACTCCCCTTCGCGTGATCTCATCATTGCACTCCCGGATTATAGATTCATTAGTTATAGCCACTCTATGTAGTCTTTGCCTATTCTATATTTTCCCGCTACTCGTTCGTAAATACTTGATTCGTCTGATGGATTGCTCCACGACAATTCATACGTCATTTCTTCATCATTGTCTTCTATGGTAGTACATAGTATATGATAACAGTGTATGTACAAAGTCTACTTTTTGTTCTGAGCACAACGGAAAACCAACGTCCATAAAACGACAGAAAAGGACCAGAACCTTAAGAACCTTAATTAATTAAATAAGTACCACTAGAAATTACTTTTCTAACCATCTAAACTTGAACTGACAGATGCAGTCAAAATTGCCCACTGGTCATCATCAGCAACAACAGCACTACCCCTTAATTAATTAATTAATTAATTAAAATTTCTACGTCAGTTCTAAGGAGACTTACAGACTCTTAGAAACAAACTCAGCTGTGTCAATTGCAATTGAAATGATCTTAGCTAAAGCAGACACCTTCTCGTGACCCTGATTTAATTAAATTAGCAACAGAAAGAGTAAAGAATCTTAATGTTTACGTGGAGTGATGAGACAAAATAGTCAATATCATCAATTATAATTGAATGAGGCAATGCCACTTTAGGATGCGTATGCAAAGCCGTAAAATATCGGATTAAGTCTTCAGGTCCTTCAGGATATCTATATTATATTTAATTAATAAAAATCTCATTTTTATTAAGGAGACATTATTTTAATTTTGCTCAGTGAAGCCATCGATGGTTGGGGTTTAGATGAATTTTTAAGCGGAAGAGAGTCGATTTTTGTCGGAGAAACGAAAAGAATTCTTTTATTTCGTTCGGCTAGTCTCAGAGAATGCTGAAACAGAAGCGACGTCTTGCCACTGAAAGGAAAAGTCAGAGAAATAAATTTGAAGTCGCTCTTACCTTTTGGAAGACCCATAGAGAAGAAAATAGCGAGGTTTCACATCACGAAATACAGAATCCATAACGCGCGCTAGCATCAACCTCCTTACATCGCAATGTCTTCTTTAGCGCGGTATACGATCTCGTTTTGCATTGGAAATGCTACTCCTTATCGATTTCTCTACCTCAGCGCTTGCAATTACAAAGTCCTGGTGCCGTACGAGCCTCCATCGTGGATCGGCCCCGCCCTCCTTCCTCAAGTCCCGTCTCATCGCGTCACACTAGCTCGTACGAATACACCCATCCACGAATGGAAACTCGCAACGACTCCCGCACCATTTTCTCTCGCTATAAAACGCGACGACATGACGGGAAGCACGCTAAGCGGAAACAAAGTACGAAAACTCGAATTTCTCCTCGCCGACGCGAAAAAGAAGCAATGCACGGCCGTAATAACGTGCGGCGGCCTCCAATCGAACCACTGCCGAGCGACGGCAATAGCCGCACGCGAATTAGGCATGGATTCGTATCTTTTTCTTCGCTCGCCGACCAACGATCCGAATTCCATCAAATTCGACGGGAACTTACTCCTAGATCGCATGGTCGGCGCGAAAATATTTCTCGTACCGTTGAAAGCGAGCCAGGCGCGCGATTTACAGCCTCGCATGGATCGTTTGACGCGAGAGTTGAAAGATAGATGTCACGTGACAGCGTACCCGATCCCCATTGGTGGATCGAACTTAGTCGGTTTTTGGGGTTACGTGGAGGCGTTCCGAGAACTTTTAAATCAAGGTGTCCCGGATGACTATACTGATCTTGTTTTTGCATGTGGTTCCGGAGGAACGGCTTCTGGCTTATCTGTAGCCAATCAGCTGACGGGAAATAGATTAGGTGTTCACGCTGTTGCCGTTTGTGATGATAAAAATTATTTTTATGGTCACGTGAACGAGACGTTGAGAGGGCTGGGTTTGTTGAATGAATATAAAGCAGAGGACATCTTGGATGTCATAGATGGGTATAAAGGCAGAGGATACGGGCTCTCTACTGACGAGGAATTAGACTTTGTTTCGTCAGTGTCCAAGACTACGGGAATTCTGCTCGATCCGACGTACACAGGAAAAGCAGCTTTTGGTATGATTAATGAGATGAGACTTCGTCCGGAGAGGTTTAGGGGAAAGAAAGTGCTATTCATTCACACTGGCGGAGTGTTTGGTCTCTTTGACGGAAGACAGATATTTCCCAAGGATCGCCACGGAATCAAAACGTGGTTTGACTTGGACAATATACCGGAAATAGACTGATTGCAATTTTTTCCCCTTTATCATATTCAAACGATTAATAGAAAAAAGCTAACAAGGCTCATGCATATATAAAAAACGCGCGAGGCTCTGCCCTCCACTACCGGCAAATACTAATAGTTGATTAGCAACAAAGAGAAACAGTAGAATTAGGACATTTCAAGAAAACCATCAATACCAGACATATCTAAGTTAATTGCGTCATCCCTTTTCAATGGAGTCAATCCGGAAATTCCTAGTCCCCTTAGCGACCCATAGCCCCCTCCATCGGGAGGCGATCCTCCACTCAAAGGAGTAAACCCAGAGGATCGAAGCGGAGTTCCCGGAAGAGACATAAATAAATCTTTAAATGGAGTAAAGAAGGTGGGAGGAGCTAGTTCTTGTTTCTCATCAGGGGATACATCCGGGGATAAAAAATAAGGACTTAGTTTCGCAGGTGAAATGTGAAAGGGAATAGGAGAACAAGGCGATACGTCATCATCTACGTCAGCTAATAGATCAGATAATTCTGAATCTCTTTGATCTATCATCATGACGTCATCAGAAGAAAAGTAGGCGTGGTCATTCATGAGGGGAGAATTCTCCAACAATTGCATGGGAGAATTTGAGTAGGCGTGGTCATTTATAAACGATTGGGGAGCCGATATCATGTGATCGCGCGGTGGGGTATTCGTGCAAGGTCCCGGATTAAGAGGAAGTCCTCCCTTGGGAAGAATGACGCGTTGTCGAGGACGACTCGTCGTTTCCATGTTGAGGCATACGGGAATAGCGACGTGAGACATACCAGAAAAAATGTTCTTCGGAAGAAGAGGCGCAAATTTCGTTGTCATGGAAGCGAAGAGATGGGGATTGAGTTGCGTGGGAGGGGCGGAGAGTTGATGCTGACGTAATTGACGAAATGTTGTGCGAAGAAGTTTCTCTTCTTCGCCGGGTGCAATTCGCCAATATGAACCTTTGCCTTGATCGAAATTCGAGCGTTTTTCCTTCACAAATGTTTCGCGGAGAGACAAATTGTGACGAATCGAATTCTATAGGAAAAAATTATTTTAATTGACCTAATTTTTTACACTTACTTTCCACGCTGATTTCGCTGTTTTGAAAAACGGAAAATTATTTTCGATCCACGTGTAAATTTGACTCAGTGTCATTTTCTTTTCCGGATCGCTATTGATTGCAAAAGCGATCAATGTTGCGTAGCTGAACGGCGGCTTGCGACAATGAGGCGGCGTCAATCCCGTATGCTGTTCCGACGAGGGGCGTGGCTTTTTTGCTATCGGTTCCATTTCTTCGCTTTTCTCCGCTTGTTTCGGCGCCGATTGAGACGCGTCGCGCGATGATGTAACGAGATTCGTCGGTTCGAGTTCCTGGAGCCATTGTATACTCGTCAGACTCGTATCGAGAAGCGGCTCTTTCGCTTGTGTCTCGCCTGCGCGACATTTTGAACAATTTTAGGCGTTTCGAAGCGGTTTCTACCTTCTTTCGATGTCATTTTATAGTTTGGGTGACGATGAGAAGGCGTTTTGGATTTCAAAGCCGAGACGAACGCCGGAGGTGTTTCAAATCGCCCGATCTAACGGTCGGCCAATCAGCGTTCGCGACGTCACCACTTTAACGCGCACAAGCCATCCCCTCTGACGTAATTGCTTCTAACGCGACGCTAGGCAACGAAAGATGCGTTCATTGCGAGCGATCTGTACGCTTTTGTGCATCGTCTCTCGCTCTGCTGGACAAACAAACATTACTACGGTTGCTGCTACCACGCCTAGTCCGACTATCTCCTCCAGTTTACCGACAGCTCAGTCTTCGAACGCGATATCGGTCACGTGCTCCTGCGATTTGAGTGCATCCCCAATTTGCACGCCAAATTGCTGCTGTGACTCCGATTGTACTTCGGGTGATATCGATACTTTTACGCACTGCACAGACGCTGTGAATCGGTACGTCACAAAATCAGAGATTCTATATATTTAATAATTTTTCTCAGCTCGCTTAGTCGAATCTGTGTGTCTGATTATCTTATAATGACGTCAAATTTAAAGTATACAACCGAGAGAATTTCAAGCTCAAATTTATTCTGTGTGCAGAAAGATAACAGTGAGCAAAACCTCCACTAATTAAAGATTTTATGACGAAAAAATGACGTCTAGATCCCAATAGAAATATCTTCATATCTCCTGACCTCGTAACAACTCAAGAAGAATTTTCAGCCCGGATATCCACTACATCCTATGCACCAAATAAAGTGTCATCATCAACATCTGACTCACTTTACTACAGAGTCAGTAATAATTGATATGACTCAAATTATTGTTTTTAATAATTTATTTTAGTTTGGTGATCCTATTCAAATAGTGTATTCTTCTTCGTCATTTGCAAGCGTTTTGGGTCTTCCTATTGCTGTGGGTGGAGATGCACTGTGTCAGGATGGTAATATTGCTGGTTTTCTGCGTGATACAAGTGCTACGTGCACTCGTTATCTTGCTCACGAATTGCTTAGTGAGTGTACTGAGAATCCAAGTCTCAAAGCAAGTAGCTACTTTGAGGGATTTCACATTAAAAGACTTCCTTCCGTTGATGATAATGATTTCACGTATCACAGTGGAGTGGGAGAAAATGTGACCGTTTCTTCTGAAACTGAAAACGTCACTGTTGCATTAATTGGCATTGAATTAGAAAAAGTTTTGTGCGTCACGCCAGAGAATTTTCTCACTGTTGATTGTGATATTTCCATGCCAACGTTTGCTAATGGAACGTGTAGGAATGTTGCTATGGAGATTTCTTACGCCATCTTTCACAATGCAACTCAGGGAATTCTTTCTGCTACTGCTCAGATTGTCTTGGGAACTGTGACGTCATCATTTGAGCAAAAGTTTTCAATAAGATTTGAAAAAAGCGGTACGGGAAACGAGACTGGAATACCAAGATCCGGAAATCCTGGATACGTAATAGGAAAACCAATTATTGCTGGAAAATCAGTGAATGGAAGAATTGAACTCAGTTCCAATCCACTCAACTGGCTAACTATTCCTTCTCCAGCACAACCTCCAGGCTATTGCACCCAAATAGCGGAGAGAAAACCTATATTATATAAGGAAGACGTCAGAACAGGATGTCTAATCAGGTAATATAGAATACAATGTATCAGCTGATTTTGCATTTTCTATTGTACTAGTGTCACTTACCGTAATTTGACGGAGTCTTGTGACTATCTTCAGTCTATTGCGTTGTCTATACTTCGTGGACCTGACCTTCCTACTCACATTGCTATATTTGGAAATCCTGATCCACTAAATGCATCTCATTGGGTGCAGATTATTTTTAATCCAACTCCAGAGAAAACAGTAAAAGAGAATCTTTATTATATTTTTTAATTTATAGTGGGATTTTTTTCTAGGTTGCTGTGCCTGGATCTGGTCTTTGTGCTAATGTTCCAGTGGGATTGCATATTGAATTTTTACATTCACTCTCTGGACCGATTACCAATCCCCAGGCACAGCTAGTAGGGGCCCAATATAGCTACATCACCCAAGACGTCCAGTTCAAGGTAGTAAAGGCAAATACAATTAATATTACTTTTACTAGAATTAATTATTTAGTGTGTTGGGCCTTCGTGTTTGTCTGAGATGACCCAGTGGATAGAATTCTCTGTTTCAGTTGCTTTTATTGACGTCACTCAGCCACCGAGTCAGCTGACAAAACCTCCCTTTAGTCTTAGAGCTAAACTTCCAGAAGACTTCTTTTTCCCGTTTTTCTCATCCTCAGCAGAGCTCATATATGGTAACATACTTATTATAGTTGCTTCTATAGCCCGTATTCTACTTCTGTGAAATATAATTATTAGTATCGGCATCACGTGAGATCTTCTACGGGCGTTGTCGTGCAATTACATCACGTGTTCTTCGGTGCATGCGCGTTCTATTTGAAATTCTCTGAAGATCGTTTTTGCGTCGATTCTTCTTTCCTCGTCGAGTTTCCGCGAACATGGGCGACGAAGACGACTTTTCGAAGCTCCCGACGGAAGAAAAAGTCGCGCACAAGGTAAACAAACCGTAAATAGGCGATCGAGAGACGTTTTCGACGCGTTTCTCAGCTTTTCAAGGTGCGAATCCAAGGCTACGCCGAAGCCTTGACCCTCTTTCGAAGCCAAGACGGCGAAACGAGCTCTGCTTTTAATCCCTACATGGGATTAGTGAAAAAGTTCGTCGTCGACTCGAACGCGCTTGCGCAGGAGAAAGGCGTCGAAGCGGCGCTCGAATTTGTGAAAAAGGCGTCCGCTGCCGGACGGTGAGTCGAATTTTCGAGGTGGGGCCTCTTTGGGGGAACTCGTAGTTTTTCCTTATAGGGTTTGCGCTGACGTCATCGATGGCGTAGTGACGAAATGTATGAACGCGCGCGCTAAGACTAGAAGCAAAGGAATCGAAATTTGTCTAATGTACATCGAAATTGAAAAAGGAGATGCTGTCATTGTAAGAAAAAAAATCGGAAAAAATCAACAAAAATTTCACTTAATACATAGGAAGTACTTTTGGCCGGTCTAAAGAACAAACAGCCTAAAATTGTCATTGGTTGCTTGGAAACAATAACACAAGCAATAAGGTAAAGGAATAAATAATTAAATGAAAAATTATATATGTATCTTTTGTAGTGAGTTTGGTGTAAAGGTCTTCAATATTAGACCGGTGCTAAAAGTTCTTGAGAATCAATTTCAACATAGTGATAAGGGAGTGAGAGAACAGGTGAAAACACGTTTGAAATTTAAAAAATACGTTTTTCAAATTAGCCTCTTTAATTAGTCCAAACTTTTGACTGTTGAAATCTTTTCCTATATCCGAGACAAAGTTCTTCCAAGCATCCAGAAAATCAAACCAGTTCAACTGAAAGAATTAGAAGACACGTGGCAATCATTGCCATCCGATGCACCCAGCCCTTCTCGTTTTACGCGTTCCGAACAAGCCAGACAAGCAGCAGCCATTGAATCTGGAGAGACAACGGAAGAAAAAGAAAGTGAAGGGACTGGGGAGCCTGCTGCCGCCGCCGCTGTTGCCTTAGCAACACCTGAAATTGACATTGATCCTCTTGAATTTGTTGAACCGGTTGACGTTCTAGCCAAACTTCCAGCTGACTTCTATACAAACATGGTAAAGAAAATATTGATTGTCTTTTTTTATAATAGAATTTGGGCTTGCTTAGGGTTCTCCTAGCTGGAAGTTAAGGAAGGAGGCTTTAGATGCCCTTCTTCCGTTGGCCGAAAGTCCGAAGATGGTGGACAATCACTATGGCGAATTGGTCAAAGCACTTCATCACGTAATATGCAAGAAAGAAAGTCTGTCTACTTTTAATAATTTCTTATAGGTTATATTGAAAGACAGCAACGTAATGGTTGTCATAGTTGCAGCAAAGTGCGTCGCAGGCTTAGCCAAGGGACTCAAGAAACGATTTTCCGCTTTTACAAGCAACGTCATCACCGCAGTTTTGGAAAAATTCAAAGAGAAGAAGCAGAGCGTCGTGGTTGCCTTGAGAGACGCAGCCGATTCCCTTTTCAAGACCGTAAGTACTTGAATTTAAATTTTGCCATTGACACCATTTTTTCTTTTCTTTTTAAAGACTACTTTGGAAGCAATGATGGAAGATGTCTTCCCATTTCTGGAAAATAAGAATCCCAACGTCAAATGCGAGACGTGTTCATTTCTCGCACGCTGTTTCACCTTTTGCACTCCAGCTGTCATGAACAAAGCAACAGTCAAGCGAATATGTCCCAAACTACTTCCGGTAAATTTCAAATATTTTGATCTACATATCCTGGATTGATGTGCTGTGATAGAAATTGGATGACACACATCCGGACGTGCGTAATTCAGCGGCGGAAGCTCTCGGAGTCATTCTAAAGATCGTTGGAGAGAAAGGAATGAGCGTTTACTTGGAAGGAATAGACAAAACAAAAAGCGAAAAAGTAAGTCTTAAAATTGACGTAGACCATTTTTTAAAATTCTATTCTTATATGTATGCGTAAAATTGTTCTTTGTACTTAGGTGATGGAGGCTTCAAGTAAAGTTGAAATGAAAGTTGCGATTGCTGCTCCAGCAAAATCTGCTCCGCCCAAACCGGATTCTTCTTCGAAATCAAAGAGTGTGAAGCCTCCAAGCGCCAAGCCAGCTGGACCAACGAAGAAAGTGGCAACAGCACCTTCATCAAAGCCACCCGTAACTGAATTCATTTTAGTTCCTCAGACCTCCACTAATTAAACGACGTTTTAGATTAAAAAGCCTGCAGCTGCAAGTAGTAAAAGTAAAGCGACTGTTTCCAAGGCGAAAAAGGGGAAAGGAGGCGGAGGAGCTTCTGGATTTCAAGAAGTTTCCGTTCCTTTGGAACCGGAATTGTCTGTAAGTTTACCCCCTCAAAGAACTTAGAAAATATCCTTAGTTTCTTACGTGGTGTATTAGAGCGAGGAGGTGAAAGAGAAGGCTGTTGAAATTTTGGGCGAGAATCTCGTCAGTCAGTTGGAGAACACGAATTGGAAAGAGAGACTCGCCGCTTGTGAAGAGATCAAGAAGGTGACAGACTCACATTTCATAAACAAATCCTTTAATTAAACCTTTTTTTTGTAGAAACTTGAATCCATGGACGACATCAATCCCTTTGTTATGATCAGCATTTTAGCTGGGAAGAAACCTGGATGGAAAGACAGCAATTTTCAAGTACAGTACAAAAACTAGAACAAAAAATCAAGATTAATCAAAAACGCTCCTAGGTGATGAAGTTGAAATTTTCTCTAGTCGCCTACGTAGCGAGCCACGCAAAGGGTTTCGGAAAGCGAAGCATTGCCGCAGCCATTTCCGGCCTCGTTGACAAACTCGCCGACACAAAAATCAAAGGAGAAGCGTCAGAAGCTCTCAACGCCTCCGCAGAGGCAACCTCATTGAACTACGTATCAACACAGGTAGGGAGAAGACATCTATAGCGAATAGGTAACCATCTAGGGGCGGGACATAGGTTTGCAAGCATGCCTGTGGACAGAAGAATCCCAAAGTTCTGTCTGAATCTATGGTGTGGCTTGGAGAGTCCATCAAAGCGTTTGGTTTCAAGATCAATCTCAAGCCTCATATTGATCACGTCAAGACAATGTTGCAGCAAACGAATCCCGTAATTGAATAAAAGAAAAAATGTATTTTTTAATTTTTTTTATTCTAGGCTGTTCGGGCGTCTGCTATTGGTCTTCTTGGGGTTTTTCATCTCTATGTTGGTGCTCCAGTTCGGGTTTTCTTTGAGGATGAGAAGCCGGCTCTATTGGCTCAAATTGATGCTCAATTTGAAAAGAATTCGGGCGAGAAACCGCCGAAACCGTCGCGTGGAGCCCCAGAATCCGGAGGAGACGACGATACGGAAAGCGAAGAGCAACAAGAAGCCGTCACTGTCAACGTTTCGGATATGATCCCACGCGTTGACGTTGGCGGCAAACTAAAGGGAGCTCTCATCAAAGAACTGGGAGACAAGAACTGGAAAGTGAGAGGAGAAGCTTTACAAAAGGTCAGAGATTTTTTTTTTCCTAAAGAGGATATGAATTTTCGTTTTCGTTTAGGTCAGCGATATCATTTCTGAAGCGAAATTCATTCTACCTCCCCTGGGAGAACTCCCCGGCGCTTTGAAAGCACGACTCAGCGACTCAAATAAAAATTTGGTAAGCCAGAACATGAGAAAATACTTGGAGCGAAGTTGAAACCCTTCCCTAAGGTTGTTATTGTTTTGGGAATGTTGGGAAACATTGCCGCGGCGATGGGCGCACCGGTAGCGAAGTATCTTCGCCACTGGGGCGCGCCAATACTCGGCGTCCTAGCCGACTCCAAAGTAAGAAAATCTAATATTTAGACTCTCTTTTTATTCTTTTGTTTTAGCCCCAGCAACGCGCTTCTGCCGTCTCTTGCTTGAATTCGTTCTACAACGAAATTGGTCTCGTTCCTTTTCTCGAAACGGAAATTCTTTCCACTGCTCTAGCGACGGATAACCCGTTTCTTCGCTCCACTTTGCTCGATTGGCTCGAAGAGAAACTGGGCGGTGCTTCGGGTACTAAATTCGATTTGAGTCTCGTTGCTTTTCCCTTCGTCGTCTGCCTCGAAGATCGGAGTGCCGACGTGAGAAAGAAAGCGCAGGCAATGCTAGGAACGATTATACGCCACGTGGGAGTGAATGGCATTACGAGAGCAGCGGAGAAATTAGGGACAGCGTCATCAAAACAAAACGTCATGGGTATGGTGGAGAAATGGAGGCAAGCATCAGGAGTCGAAAAAAAGACAAAGGAAAAGGAGACAAGCGCTCCTCCTCCTTCCTCCAAACCAAGCAAAACAAAGGCACAAAAAAACAATAAACATTCCCTTTAATCGAATATCGTTTCTATATTAGATTAGTTCTTCTCGAAGCAAAGCTTCTCTTCCCACGACGTCGAAGAAAAAGGAGGTATCTGAAGAAACGGGTCCTCCCTTGCTGCCTAGCAACAAAGAGAAGCGTTTTCGCGACGAAGAATCGTTGAAGATTTTCAAGTGGAATTTCCAAGCGTCCCAAGCGCCACGTGACGAATGCGTCGACCAATTAAAAGATTCGCTTCAATCCTGCACGTCATCAACGCTCCACGAAAATCTTTTTCACGTCGATTTCAAACGTCATTTAACGGCACTCGAAATGTTGGCCGAATTCACCGTTTCCCCGGAAAACCAAACGATCGTCGTCTCGTCTCTCGATTTGATTCTCAAGTGGATTACGTTGCGATTCTTCGAGAAGAATACCACTGTTCTAATCAAGTGTCTTGAGTACTTGGATTCTCTTTTTGGCTTGCTCTCGGACTGGGACTATGCTCTTCACGACTTAGAAGCGTCGGCTTTTCTTCCTTGTCTCGTCATGAAGGTATAAAGACACATAGGAAATCGCTGTGGCTATTATTTCGCTTTAGGTTGGTGATCCCAAGGATGTCGTTCGTAAGCAAGTTCGAGATCTAATGCGCCGCTCTTGCAACATCTATCCCGCGCCCAAAGTCTACGTTTACGTCAGCGAAGGAGTCAAAGCGAAGAATTCTCGACAGAGAACAGGTAAAAATAAGAAAAATGACGTCAATATCTCTTTATTTTTTCTCCTTAGAATGTCTTGAGGAGATGGGTCATTTGATTGCGCGCTACACTGTTTCGATTTGTCCTTCCAAGGGCGGAATAGCGTTCATTGCTTCCAACATATCAGACCGGGATAGCGCCGTGAGATCAGCAGCTCTCAACGCTCTCGTCGAAGTCTATCGATTCGAAGGCGAAAAGATGTATAAAATGGCGGGGAATTTATCCGAAAAGGATATCAGTCTATTGGAGGAGAGAGTGAAACGCGTTGCCGGAACGTCGTCCTCTGCTACGGACGTCACTGAGGTTGCTATGGAGAAAAAACCAACGAAATCTCATCAAAAGGTCAGTCGAGAAGAAATACGTTCTACGTTCTAGTAGTTGATACTTACTTCAGGTTGTTGATAACGAATTGAAACCGAATGTTGCGACGAAGAAAGTTGATTGGGGATGGGATTTGGGCGGCATTCCTGACGATTTGATGGAGGGATTGCCGGAAATTCCACCTCCAAGGCACCGAGATCAAGATTACCTAAATCTTCCGGAAATCAAATTACCACCTAGGTAGGAAAATTAGAAAAATCTCAATATAGACGCGTCTTATTTTTTAATTAATTAATGAAGACGGCATTATCCTGAAGTCCCGGAACCAAAAACCATGGATTTATCTCATTTAATAAAAGAAACAGAAGCAATGTTATCATCAGGAGCCCCAACATCGTCGTCATCATCATCAACTGCAGCCCCAACAGCATCATCAGATGAAGGATTATCCGTGGAAAAAACGCCTCCACATCTGGCTCAAGCTCTTGACCTTGTCATATCCCAAATATCAAGCCACGATGTGCAGACGAGCGTGTCTGCATTGAAAACGGTACGAAAATTCTCCGGAGGGGGGGGCAACGTTCTTAAATTAATACATGTGGGTTTTTTTTATAGTTGCAGAAACTTTTGAAGGAGAAGGAGAATTTTGGCTACATCGCCAATCACGTGGATCAGTTAATCTGCGCTATTAATCTTCAAGTGCACGTCGCAATGAGCGCTCATCTCCCTTCGCGAAAAAATTCGGAATCTCGTCAAGTAATTAATTAATTAATTAATCAATTATCTACGAGAAATCCTATTTTTATTTATTTAGACTTTGAATCTTTTGAAATATCTAATCAACATCATCACTCAGGTTATAATTTAATTAATGAATGCATGTTTTTTATTTTTTATTTTTAGTTTTTTCACGTGGCGTTGTTGGCTCAGAGAGTGTCGCCTGGCGTTCTTCGCGATCTGTTTCGTTGTCTTTTGACTCTCATCCTGGACAAGGGCCTATTGGAATTAAAAGATTCCGCTCAAATAGTCCGAAATCTAAACGCCATTGTCCTGCAAATCGTCACCACTTCCAATCCAACGAATTGCTTCAGGTAAGTTCCTAACCTGACGTCATAAAATGATGAAATATGCGTTTTTTCTTTCTTTCTTTCTTTCTCAAGTGCCCTGTTGCAACTTCTAACGGAAATGTCAAGATTAGAAGGAGGCGGAAATCCAAAGCTTCTCCAACTCGTCATGAAAGTAAACCTCAAATTCCTCTAATCTATTTCGAATTTTTTCGTCTCAGTGTACGTGGAGATTGACGAAGATTTTGGACAAGGGAACAGCTGACGTCGACGTGAGTCACGTTCTGCTTGATTGCCATTCGTTTCTCTCTCGTCATCCGCCCTCCGCTTGGGCTTCTCATCGCGAAGACACGCCTCTTCGAACCGTCAAAACTCTCCTACACATTCTCGTCAATCGCAAGAGCGACGCAGTAAGTCTAAAAGAATCAAATAAAAATCGCCGCCCAATTCCTTTTCCAGATACTTGATTGCTTGGGATTAATTCCCAACGCCACGGAGACTGATGTATACAGATACATAACTCGAGAGCTTGAGAAACATAGCAGAAAAATAGCTCCCACTGCAGTCGAGAAAGTCTCAGCCTCAGCCTCGGACTCGCCTTTGCAGCAGAGACGAAAGGATACAATTACACCGGCATCCAATCAGAAGTTGAGCGAAATATTCGCCAGAATTTCATCACCCGAGAACGAGAAGGAGGTGAGCGTGAATTTCAAACAATGAATCTTTTTTAAAAATATTTTGCAGGGACTGGATGAATTGCACGACTTTTTGACGTCCCATCCTGAAGTGGACATTAATAAATTTCTGGACAGAGGCTCGCCCTACTATAAGACATATATTCTCCGCTGTTTGGATATTAGACAAGGCGCTGCAGAACGTAAAAGAGGTGCTCTAGTTTTAGTTATTTTTAAATCTCACTCAATATTCGTTCTTTTTTAGTAGAGACTGACTTTGAAGATACTAGTAAGGGAACTGTGTTTTTAGAAATTCTTGTTTGACGCTTTTCTCTCTTCTAGCCACTCTCGAAGAGTACAAGACTTGCTTGAAGGATCTTCGAGCGAGAATGAATCGTCTGGTAAGACTAGTCTCATGAGAAAATTCAGGCTAATTCATTGTCACATTAGAATGAAATTAAAGAAAAGGAATTAGGCCTTAAAGTCTCTACACCTATCACCGTTCTTTCGTCTTCAGATTCAGCGCCTAGTAGCGAAGATGAGGTACATAATAACGCAATTTTTTCGTTAAAAAAGACCTAGTTTTTAATTTTTCTAGGATGAGCCTGATGCGCCTATTATTGCTGTGGCGGTCAAGCCTTCCTCTTCTCTGCCTGTTTCTTCGTCGTCGAGGTCACAGAGTCGCGTTGCTTCGACAACCAGTTTAGCCGCGTTGAAGGAAAGACTGGCTCGTATCAACGCTAGAAAATAATTACTCTATTATTTTTTTTGTGTGTTTTTTGTTTGAGTTTTTTGTGTGCGCTAGCCAGTAAAGGGATGATTGAGCGCAAGTAGGAACGGCTGGCTGGCACCTCTAATTGACTAAATGCCCATACCTCGTGGAGTGACTGATCTAATTAAATCCGGGTCATTGAACCATTGCATGGGACAATGATCTATCCCTGTTCTCGGTCAAATCATTTGCCAACGCAGCTCTAATCGCCTCGCTATGGACGTCAGCGACGTCGGTTCGCGATCGGTGGGTCCCTACGTCGTCGGGCGAACGCTGGGAAAGGGGCAAACCGGTAAGAAGCGACTCGTCGAAACGCCCACCGTCGAAAAACGACGATTTTCCTCCTTCTCGCGCCGCGTAGGGCACGTTAAACTCGGCACGCATTGCGCCACCGGTCAAACGGTCGCAATAAAGACGATCAACAAGCGACAGCTCAGCGAAAGTATACTGAAAAAGGCAAGATTTCGATGCGATTGCACGGAAGGGGCGTGGCCGAGAATCCTTCGGCCAAATTGGGAGAACCATTGCGTGGAACCGGATCGGGGGCCGATCGTTTCCCCAATTCGGTTCACTTCCGCCACGCCCACTTCGGGATCAGTCTTTTCTCGCTGTTATAGCGCGCTATTTACAGGTGGAAAGAGAAATTGCTATAATGAAACTCATTGATCATCCGCACGTACTTGGACTATTCGACGTTTACGAAAATGCTACGCACTTGTATGGGTGCTCCTTTTTCTACTTCGATTAATTAATCAATCATTTTATTAAGGTATTTGATATTGGAGCACGTGACTGGTGGAGAATTATTTGATTATCTCGTTCAAAAGGGAAGACTGTCAGAAAGAGAGGTAGACATAAAACAATAATAATTAATTAAATATTTTAATTATTGATTTTAGGCTAGGCAGTTTTTTCGGCAAATTTTATCTGCTGTAGATTTTTGCCACGCCCACTGCATAGTGTAAGTCCCTTTGAATAATAAATAATTATTTTTTCCCTATGTTTTTACAGTCACAGGGATTTGAAACCGGAAAATCTTCTCTTGGATAGTGAAAAGAAAATTAAAGTGGCTGATTTCGGAATGGCTTCATTACAGGTATTACAACTTAATTTTATTGGCTAATTTTTATATTCTCTTTTCCCAGTTGGAAGACGATTTGTTGCAAACGAGTTGCGGATCTCCTCACTACGCCTGCCCCGAAGTCATCCGGGTCAGAAAAAATAAATCTATGTGCATTTTAATTTTTAATTGGCTATGCAGGGAATTAGTTATGACGGCAGAAAGGCGGACATTTGGAGCTGTGGCGTCATTCTCTTTGCACTCGTCGTTGTAAGTAAAAATTCAATATATTTTATTAATTTGATTATTCATTGTCTCTTAAGGGTTCTCTTCCTTTTGATGATAGACAGGGCAATTTGCGCGCTTTATTAGAAAAGGTGGGTCTAGAGTTAATTAATTAATTGGTTAATAGAGACACGTTCCACGTGGCCTCATGGGGTCTAGGTCAAAGTGGGAGACTTCTATATGCCTTCCGGTCTGTCAGCACCTCTGCAACACTTGATACGGGGAATGATCTGCGTGAACGCCAACAAGAGAATGACAGTACACTATCCACCACAATCCTTTCTATAACGATGACGTCATTAATTATTAGATCAATGACGTAATGAAACACCCTTGGATCTTACAGTTTGTAAAAATCAAATATAATATTTATTAATTATTTGACATTGTAGCACATCTGCTCCCGATTTGGATCCGGAAATTCCAATCAAAGACGCCGTACAGGTCGGAGAGAAAGAGGAGAGACATTTCCTTATATGTTAATACTTATTTATTAGACTGCGGTCATTGCACATCGTTCTGACATCGATCGCGACATTCTCGCCTCGATGCTTCGTCTTGGATGCTTCAAATTTCGCGGAGAACTCGTCCATCGTCTTCTGAGCCGAAAGTATGCAAATAAAGTCAGATGCATCACTAAACTATTTCCACGCATTTTCTCAAATAGTCACAATATCGAAAAAGTCATCTACTTTTTGCTACAAAAACGCAAAGAAGCGCAACCCTGTAACGATGACGACAGCGACAACCCGGATGAAGACTCAGACACAAGTAAAAATAATTAAATAAATAAATAATTAATATATAATTATTTGCTATTAGATCGTCCCCGAAAACGCGTCGACACGACGCCACTTCCGCAGAGAAAAATCGGAATATACGGGACACCGTCCGCGTTGAGACGAACGACCCGAACGACAACTAGTTTCAAAGACGAACAAATTCCCGCGTATGTGACGCCCCAGCAAAGTCGGCATCGCTTCCGAAAAATTTCCTATCAACCGCCAAATTCACCAATCAGAAGGTTATTTATTATTATTATTAGATTAGATTGGATGGCATAGCTAGGAGATTAAATACATATACATAGTCGAATTGCGGCTAAAGAAAAAGAAAGGGAAAAGAAGTCCCCTGCCCCAGACGCATCATCATTGGCAGAATCGCGCGAAGTTTCTGCTGATTCCGAAATATTTTCTGTGTAATGTTATTTGGGTCATTTTTTGTATTTTTGTATATTTGTTTGCGTAGTGCATCCAAGCCTGCTGATACGGGTTCTGAAGCTGTGGCTTCTCCATCTCCTACGACGACTTCTTCCCATGAGGGAAGTTTTGTCAAGAAAAAATTCACTTTTAGACGAGTTTTCGAATCGCCGAAATTCCACCGCAAAAAATTCTCGCAAGGTAATAATAGCAATAAATACATAGTTAATTAGAAAATGTATTTTTGTTGCTTAGTTCAGGACTCAGATAGCGAAACGGGAAGTCAAGGCGCTGATGAAACACTGTAAGTTCCCTTTGGCATACATTGTAGCTCATAATCATCATTTGCTCAGTATAAAGAGATCATGGTTTACCAATCTATTGAAACACGATCGTCAGGAAGTATATATAATCAATATTTTGAAATACGAAGTATAGAGATAATCTTTTGAATTAGATTTTTATGGTGGTGAAAGAGAAGAAATTTAGCGTTTTGAAAGCGGACATAGTCAGGACATTATTGGTACATACTGCCACAATACTTGGTATATCAATTTATTTATTTATTTATTTAATTATCAGGCTCTAAACGTTCATCACACTGTTGTCTCGAATACGGAATTTGAGCTGAAATACTCAAGCCTAAAAAGTAGAAAAAATAATTGATTATTTAATATTATTATTATTCCTATTATTTGACGTAGATAAAGGAAAGCGTCGGCCTTTTTTCAGCAAGGCCGTAAAATTTCGTCTCACAATCGGAATCCATTGCGAACCCAAGTCGAACATACACACGATAACAATGAAACTTAGTAGCGGTGAGAGATAAATAATTAAAATTATTAATCCTTTTTTCTTCACAACCTGGGTATTATGGTATAAGGTTCGTCACGTCGATTTAAACGCATTGCGGAAAGCATTCAAGCTTTCCTACTCAATCCCCCTCCCAAGACAGGAATTCCAATACAATTGGACACGCCCCCGTCCTCCTCCTCGATTCGAGAACAAGGAAGTCCAGACACAAGTGACATTGAAGATTATTTGACTGATAGTTCTAGTGCGGGAACTCCCGCGCCTTCGCCAGTTCGAAGGGTAACCCTGGGAGCTGGTCCCGCCAATGGTCGTTTCTAGATTACTTTACGATTATTCCATTGTGTCTATGTGACTTTTTTTTCTTGTGTGTTTAAAATGACTATGGTTTGATTTAGAGAAACTGTAGTTGATTTTTCCTTTCCAGTCTACCGTACTTTAGTTCAATGATGACTTTCGTTCTTTTCGCATTTTAGTTGTATAAAATTATACTGGACTACCACATGGAGAATTTCCATTCACTTCTATATATAGTCGAGGGTCTCTAGCGTTATCCGGGTTTGCAGACACTGCCTAGATTTCTTCTTGCGGTATTCAGCGACTTTTCGAGGCCATTGCTCGAAGCGCGTTCGCTTTTACTCGTTAGAATAGGAGTTTGCCTCTTGTTGCCTCGAAGAATGATGCGGAGGAGCCATCATGGAGTCTTCTACGACATTTTATTTTGTACCGTAGAGAAAAAAACGTAGCATGCAATTCTACATCGTTCTGTCTTCGATTTCTTAAGCCCCACTCGTCGCTTTTTCACCGAAAAAGGAGAACAGTGCCTAAAATCCGACGTTGATCGTTCCGTCTTCCATTTCCTCGTACTTTCGCCGCCTAAGTGGTTCCGTCTTCCATTTCTTGAGCTCCTTTTAGCCGTGCTTACACTTCTTGAGCCCCACTCGTCACGTTTCCACCTAAAAAAGAGCTAGAAAAAGTGCCCCAAATCCAACGTCGATTGTTCTTCCATTTCTTGAGCGAATTTCGCCACATTTCCGCCTAAAAGTCATTCCGTCTTCCATTTATTGAGCCACTTTCGCCGCTAAATCGTTCCGTCTTCGATTTCTTGAGCTCCTGTCGCCGCGCTTCCACCTAAAAAAAAGAAAAAATTAGACTCTGTCAAATAATCGTTTTACGTACCTGTTGATTTGCGTCCATATTCGCATTACCCAGGCTACACCACGGGGAGGTTTGGACGCTTTCGTAGCCCAAGGCAGCCACCGCAAGCGATGGCCACCCGTTCCAAAAAGTGAGGGCGAGTTGCGACTTCATAAGCCACCCCACCAGTACCCGCCTGGACGCTGAAACGGCCCCTTATACCGAATCCCCGGCGCGCTGGTATCAAACCCTTCGGTATGTGGAAATGAGAAGAACCGGGGCTTGAGGAATGGAGACGGCCGACTACTGTTTGTAGGAGTCGACAGGAAAGACAGTGCAATGCCGAGTCGAATTCACCTGAGCCGGATCATCCTCCGTCTAATCGTGCCGCCGGGTGAGAAAAGTGCCGGCAACCAGGCCGTAATGAACACCCCCTCTAAGCCGTACCACACTCAGCCTAGCGCGTGGTCGTGCTTATTGGCACAATAAGACATTGGCGATCTTTACGCTCAGTGCGTAAACCGAGGCCGAAGCCCCCCTTCGCCCTGCCTACAGGCTCCGGCACGGATAAACCGTGGGCCACGCTGATCCAACGACCCAGACTTGCCTTTTGCCAAAGCTCCCGAGCCAGTCCGTCAAGAACGAGACGCAGATAGCTCCGCGACGCATCCACCCTCGGCCGCAACTGAAGGAAAATCGGTGTGCGCTTCGCTTTTGAGCCGTGTAGCCCCGCCCAGTGCGCTCATTGGTCAGT
This sequence comes from Oscarella lobularis, assembly GCF_947507565.1. Classification (NCBI taxonomy): domain Eukaryota; kingdom Metazoa; phylum Porifera; class Homoscleromorpha; order Homosclerophorida; family Oscarellidae; genus Oscarella; species Oscarella lobularis. The sequence continues at coordinate 89,859 of NC_089183.1, forward strand.
CGGGGTCACGTGGGGCTAACCTAGCGCTCTGATTGGCTCTTATCGAATAGGTGCGACTGACCGCCCACTAAGCCTGGTCAGCATTTTTAATTTTAGCAGTGAATGATGCAAGAAAAAAAAGATGGCGCCGCAAGTTCACGAGGCGAAGAAAAGAGCAGCTTTTCGGCACATGGACGGGACGCTTCGTTTTAGGCAAGTACTGTACTGTACACTAATTTATTAAATCAAAGAGAACACGGAAGAGATAGCGTGCTTTATATCGATTAGTCAATGGCTCGCGTTCTATCGGATTTCTTCCGAGATCGTCTCGTCGACTACTTCCTCGTCGTCGGCTGCCACTGCAACGCCATGCCGACGTCATCGGAAAGCCTAATACAGAACCCGAAGCTCTTGAAACGCTATCCGACGATGGACCACGCCGATTTTCCTCTTCCCGACGATATCGTCTTCTTTTGTCAGCCGGACGGCTGTCTCTGCAGCGCTACGCCACCCGAAGACGATGAAAATCTCGCGCGAACCTTCGTTTTCACGCTGACCGACAAAGAAACGAATAAACGACGTCACGGCGTTTGTCTCAACTTTTTTCGCACGTCCCGTATGCGAAACGGCGGCGGCGATCCCGTTTGCAGTCTCACGTCGCTTTGTCTCGTAACGCATCACTCGTTTTTCGTTCCTTTCGCCGAAGCCGTCGAAACATTTCGGCATTTGGTGGAAAATATAGCGTGCGCTAGCAATCATTTTCAAGACGGTCCCGATCGAAAAGGAATTCTTTACGAATGGGACGATTTTCTCGCGCCGTCTGCTTCGCATTCGTTGAAAGCGCAAGAATTGGAGGCGTGGATACGACGTTTTCTAGAAACGCCCCTCCCAAGTCCGGGACACGTTCGACTCGAACTTGAAATGGCCGTCAAACCGGCCATAACTCTCGCCTACCCGGATGAATCCCGGTTATTTCTCGTCGATTTTCCCGCCTATTTAATATTGGAGCTACTCGGCGTCGAACAGGTTTTACAGGTTTTGACGGCCGTTATAATGGAACAGAAAGTAATTAAGCTAACCACCTTCAATTTCAAATATTTATTTAATTAATATTTAGGTTGCATTGACGTCCGTCGATTATCAAACTGTATCAACATGCGTCATGGCTCTGCTTGTCTACATGTATCCTTTAGAGTACGTCTATCCTGTCGTACCTCTATTGCCCACTTCTATGCCACTTGCTGAAACGGTACCCCAGATATACTTAGATAAGGAATGGTCTTATGAATTATTTATTATTTAGATTTTGCAAACTCCGGCGCCGTTTCTTATTGGAGTTCCGGCGAGTTTCTTTCATCCGCGACGAGGTGTAGAGCGTCCCAATGACGTCACAGTCGTTGATCTGGATTCAGGAGAGGTACAAAAATTATTGTTACTAATAGAAGTTGTCGCGTTTTAATTATTTATGAATAGATTAAATTTGCCACTGATGCTCCCCCCTTACCCTCGCTCCCAAAACACGCCGTATCCACACTCAAAGAATCCCTAAACAAGGTATCTCATTAAAACTCCTCTAAAAATCTATTTATTTATTTATTTATTTTTATTCTAAGGCTTTGGTTTCTCTTCAGTCATCCGGGACTACGCGGCCGTCGTCATCCGGAAGTGGCAGTGGCGGTGCAGCGACGGAAAGAATTCGCCGGCTTTCCAGTCACGGCCGCATTAGCCCGTCGTATCAAGATCCCGTTGCCTTGGACATCTCTATCCGGGTGTCTTTCATACAATTCTTTCTCTCGCCTCAAGTTCTTGGAGAATTACGCTATTTTCTAAGAACACTGAGACTGTATCAAAGACCCGTCATTGCTCAGCAAAAACTCTTCTTTTTCAAACGAATCCAATTGATTGTACCCAATCCTAGTGACAGGGAATTCGCCACACAATTAGCCTCTACTCAAGTAATAAACCAAAAATCAATAATTAATAAAAATTATAATATCACGTAATAGGGTGTCGATTGTTTTGGAGAATGGTATCAACTCTACGCTCCAAATTCAGCTATATCCCGGATATTAAACGGTACTAATTGAATTAATTAATTAATTTAAAAATTATAATAATTTTTAGATGGAATCGTGGAGCCATATCACATTGGTGACAAGCCAAAATATTTCGCTGGCGCACTCAATCCTCTTCCTATAAGTCTCTATGAACCGTCGTCGTCTCTCGGTCAAGCGATGCTTGAGCTCAAAGCGAATGACTCGAGTCAATATCTCGACGAATATTCGACGAGCTATTCGTCATCGACGAGTTCCATGTCGTCCGTTTCGACTCTCTATGAAGGAGGTACGTCTGGCTATCGCGTATACTCGTTTCCTAATATCCTAAGCGACGACAATGATATTGAGAGTAAGAAAGACGATCAATCGTCCGATGAAGAAGTGAAAGAAATCTTGGCTGAGAGAAACGATGACGTCAGCGACAAGGAGGAGTCTCCCATTGTGACGTTAGATTCACGTGATCCGCCTGATGACCAATCAGACGACGAAGAGACGTTTCTCTCACGCCGAGCGAGAAAAAATGCCGTATCGACTCTACAACGCGACGATAGCCAATCGGCGGCGATCTTCGAAACCGAAAGCGACATTCCAATCGTCACAAACGTAAAAATATCGCCTCTATTGCTACCCCGTCGCGAAAGCGATCCACGAAATCATCCGCGAATAATTTTGAGTGGAGATAAAGAAGAGGAAAAACCTCGTCTTCTTCATTCGCTTTCACATCCCGTCCAAACACCAGCGGCGGGAAATTCCAAATCATTTCCCTCCGTATTTCGTTCGCCTTCAACGAGTCCCAATAGTTTCAGTCCTAATAAATACGTAATGCGTGCAATGAGACCGAGCACAAGTCAGATTATCGAGAAAAAATGGCAATCGGCGTACGATGTAGAATCGGTTAGCACGCGTCCTTTGAAATCGAGCGAATCTCGAATTTCAAGATCATCAAGTTTTAATGCAAAATCTCCCTATACTTTAAAATCGCCTATTAGAGCCGATAGTCCAACATCCGCAATAGAAAGCGAAGAGCAAAGGTATATGACGTCAAATTTTAAAAATTTGAATTTTTAATTAATTAATTAAAGGGAAGCAAAACACGTCGTTAGCGAAGCGGTTATGAACGCTTTGAAAGGCGTAAGCATCGGTTTTTTCGCCGAACGAAAATTGAACAAAATTCTCGTTGACGAAAAACTTCGTCTCGTCGTCATAACGCGAATATTCGAAGCGGCGAAAGATCCGCAGGGAAGTCCAATAAAAGACGTGGTAAGAAAAGAGATATCTTGATTAATTTTCTCTATATTTTTTTCTTAGTGGGTTTCCAAGTCAGTTTATCGCGCGATTGTCGCACTTTTACGATGTTGCATTGTTGGTCTTGAAATTGGGATGGAATCCGGATCGCTTCACACGATTGCTTCCGCTTTTTCTCTTCTCGAAATCGCCTATACGTTTTTCACGTGCTCCGAATCCGTTCTCGCAAATCCAAGTCCCAAGAAAATTCTTCCGACGAAATTTAGTCAATCTCTCGATAGCCAATCATCGACTATTTCAATAAATTCTGAAGCGACGTCATCTGGTTCCGTATCTCCATCTGGCGACGTGGATAAGTCTCAGACTCTTCCTCGTTTGTCGTCAAGGCGACTATCGAATCCGAAAATTATTCTGGATCCGCCTCTGTTTCCCGCTGAACGAATGCGACAGAAATTGAGTCAGGATTTGGATGCTTTGTTGGATCGCGATCAATTGGGTGGTCGCAATCGCGTCATACGTCCTCAAACGAGTTTTAATCACGAGAAACGTCGTTTTAATTACGTCTATAAGGATTTGGTTGGAAAGGGAAGATCGAAATTGTGGGACAAGTCGTTTTTTTGGGACGCCGTTTTCTTGGACGCAGTCGCCGCCGAACGAACGGCAACGGGACTCGACGAACGACCAAGTCAACTCATAGAACGGTAAGGAAAAAAATACAAAGAAATTCAAAAAAAATAGTCGCGATTTTCGTAAGATTCTCGTCGGCTTCAATCGCTGATCGACGACGAATGGAAGAGGAAGAAGACGCTATATTGTGCAGCGTTCTTCACAATTTAATTGCCTTTATGCTCGCTTTCAAAGTTAACAGAGACGAAATTCGTCGCAAGGCGAATCGTCTCGTCGGTCAAGCTCACCTTGGTCTAGCGCACACCGACGTCATCTATAAGCTTCTCGATAGTTTTAAAGAAACGGTATCTATATAAAAAAAAGAAGGGGTACATACACTTAATCTATTTCTCGTAGGAGGGCAATAGTGTTGAATTACTACCTCTTGCTAGTCGAAAAGAGTCGAATCAAAAGGAATTTCTCGTGCATATAGGATCGTCGCTCTCCTCTCCTTCAGCTATTTTAGCGGTAAGACATCATAAGGTTCTATAGATCTTGTATGATCTATGTCCCCCTATTAGATACGCGATAGTTGTATGTCTGTTAAAACGATGAAGGGAATTCTGGTGGATCGTTATTGGTACGAGAACGTCATCAAAGTTAACTTTCATCCGAAATCGGATTTGCTCATCATGTGGCATCGAAAGTTGGACAATGATACGATACAAACGAAATTCAGTACCAACAACGTAATAAATAAATAAAACGCGCGTCCTTCCCCTTGATTTGTTCAATGATTCAGTGTCGGGAATTGTATAATTGCGTGCGCGACAAACTACGTGTATCGGTTCCAGCGCAATTGCCAAGTGTTGCTCATTCGAAACAAGAGGGAATTGCCACGGAATACCTTGTCAGAGTAAGTGGACTCTCTACGCTTTATTTCATTAGTGTACCTTATTTTTTTTTCCTAGGATTTGAATAGTGGAGAAAGTGGTGTATTGAGCGTTTCGTCTCAAGGAATCGAATGCCGCTTTGTCGAATCTACGGTATCGAAAATAATAATAATAATAACAACGTAAACCTTATCTTTGCTCTGTAGCTATTTATTGATTTGCGGACTATTCGAGATTGCGGTAGTCAAAAGGACGTTTTCGAAGTCAAAGAAGACGGTTAGTAAAAAAAGAATTTTTTCGCGCTTTGAATTTTTTATCTAATTCAAGATGGCGACGGTTTGGTGATGCGTCATCGATTTGCCTCGTCTCAATGCTCCGAAATATGCCAGGACGTGTTGAGCGTCTTTTCTTTTGCTTCGGCTCAATTATCGACGTCACTGTCGCTGGAAGACGACGATCAGTAATATTGGATTATTAATTAATTATTTTTTGGCTCTCTTCGCGAACGCGCGTTAGGCGAATTCTTCATTTGATCTCGTGACTATGATTGCGACGTCTTTTCTCCTTCTGTTCGCTGCATCTACGTCGGCTTTCACTTCAGAAGTTTCTCGTAAGGCTCAAATACCTCGTCTCTTGCTTTCGAATTAGTCCGACGGTTCGTTTAGCCGCGAAAACCCTCGCTTTCGACGAAACATATCGATCGACACTCGCGCCTCATTCCGCGCTCCAATTCACCATATCGTCGTCGAACTCAACGAATCGCTTCACTGATTCGAGCTTCTTCGTCTTCCAAGTGCACACTCCACGCTATGACGTCACACTTTCACTTGAAAAACCCCCTAACTATTACAAGGACGCCGTCAATTCGACAAACGCCGGTCTCGTGGCTTTAGTTCCAATAGAAACTGAAGAGAACACTTTCAAAATTCCCTCCTATGACCTCTATCTCTACAGCAGATCAAATCAAAGCCAAGCATTCGAAATATCAAGCACTTCCTATAAAAATAACTGTAAGGGGGGTTCCCGTATAAAAATCATAAATAAATAAATATCTAGTTCCCATTCCCGGGGGTTGTTGCAAAACTTGCAACATCGAAACGGATCCCAATCTAAACGTTGTCTCAACTTTGTGGTATACGACAGTTGTCTTTGAGTTAGCCAATGGGGGTTTTGATCCATCCAATGGAGAATCCGTTCATTATTGCGGAGGAAAGGGGGCCACGTACCCGGAAGTGTCCTATGACGTCTACTTGCATTCGCTTGGAGCGTCGCTTAGCGACGAGACGCTTCTAGGCGGATGGCTAAAAATGAAAAGCGTTGATGACGTAAAACGATACGGGACAAAAGTAAAAATCAATACAATTAATAGCGCAGATACTATTTATCCATAAAGGTGGGTGGGACGTTTAAATACGACGATCTTAAACAAGTGACGCTTTCGTCTTCGCCTGGTCGCGGAATTGTTATCAATGTAATTGCGCGTGACTTGGAAGGAAACGAAGTTGCCTATGTTCCATTCACGAGCTACGGTTGCAGTTTCACGTCAAAGGAAAACAACTGCAACGACGCTTTGGGGGGTAAATAATTATTTAATAATGAGACTATGGAATCTATGATTATTTTTGCAGCTCATGTTGCAACGAAAGTAATTTGTACTATTGTGGGACTCGTTGGTTTAGTGATGACGTTTGCGGGACACAAACTATTCAAATTGGGTAAATACATCTATATATGTAATGTGACTTTTTTATTTTTTGCGTAGAACTTGTTATTGTTGGTCTCATGTATTTCATGTTCTTTATCTACATTGCGTTGTCCCTAACAACGGACCTCAGTCACTACGGTAATTTGTTAATTAAGTAGAGATAATCCGGTATTGATTTTTTCCTCTTAGTGCGTCTTGGAATTGGTTTTCTCGTCGGTATTTTAGGCGGTTTGATTTTTTTCGCTATCTGGTGGCGATTTTATCTTCTAATGGGATTTGTTCTCACCATTGGACTGGTACTGGGTTTCCTCATCTCTTCCATTCTATTTTTCACGCCCTTTGGTAAAATTAGAACTCAATTAAACGCACAAACACCCCAATCTTCGTTCTTTCTTTCTTCACAGGCGCCATGGCTGTGTGGCAAACAAAACTCAACTTTTGGATAGCCTTTATGTGTGGAGTACTCGTTCCCGTTGTATTGCTACTCTTGTGGCCAAGAACGGTAAGAAAAAAAGACGTAATCTACGTAAATAATATTGGCGCTCTCTCTAGTTGAATATTGTTGCAACATCCATAGTGGGATCCTATGCATTTATTCTTGGTACCTATATAAGGCTACTTAGTTCAGAAATAAATGTACGTACTCATTTTTTAGGCGTTAGTGAATACGTCAATGGAATCCTCGTCTTTATTATCGCCGATATCATTAAAAAAGCCGCTATGCCTCAATACACGACAGCCTATTCCGTCTATCCCTTAGAATCAATAGGTAACAAAGTCAACTAATATGAATAATTAATGTCTAATAAGATTTGTATGCAGATATTGGTCTTACTGCTGTGTGGGGCGTTTTAGCGTGCGCAGGTATGATTACCCAGTTTTATTTCGCGGAAAAAGTGAAGAAAAAGGGTGGTTCCGCCTTTCCCCCGTGGCCCTACGGAGAAAGACGGAGTGGACGGCGCTCGAGATGGCGATCAAATCGAAGAAAAGGCGATTACAGCGAGAGCCAGCGCCTTCTCGATTCGCCAACGTACCAGTAACCGCTAAATTTAATACTGCTATCGTTCACGCTATCTACGTTGTGTTATTATTACTGTAGTCTGCTTTTACTTCAGTTCTTTTTTCTCCGGGACCCATTGGCGCGCGCTAGATAGTCTTCATAATGACGTCGCGACTACTTCGACTCGTCTTCCGCGCTACTCCCCAACTCCGGCGCATCGGAGCGGCGACAATTGTATCTACAGGAACAGCCTATCTTCTCTACAATGGCCTTCTGGGAAGACAAGTTCCAATTGGAGTGCACGCGGCAGAAGGAGCGACCACGCCCCCCAAACGAAATCAATTCAACTTCATAGCGGAGACAGCAGAACGCGCATCGCCTAGCGTAGTCTACATAGAGACGTATCAACGTCATTTCGGTCGTCCCATTCGCGTGGGATCGGGCTCCGGCTTTCTCATAACGCCAAACGGCTCGATTCTCACGAACGCTCACGTCGTATCGAAATCGAGCGATATCAGCGTCCGATTACACGACGGTTCGACGTACGCGGGCACGATCGAAGCGATCGATTCGCTTCGCGACTTGGCGCTCGTTCGAATCGAGCCCAAATCGAACGAAACCTTTCCTCACGTCGTATTGGGTTCGTCACGTGACGTACGGGTAGGCGAATGGGTCGTTGCTATAGGGAGCCCCATGTCGTTGACGAATACGGTTACGGCGGGGATTGTTAGTACGGTGGGAAGAGCTAGTGAGGAATTAGGACTTGGGCGTAGAGATGTTGAATACGTGCAGACGGATGCCGCCATAACTGTACGTATTGATTGATATCTACTAGGGATTCTTTCATTCATTCACAGACTTCCTTTTCTTTCTTCTTTGAGGTTGGGAATTCTGGGGGGCCCCTTGTTAATCTTGACGGTGAAGTTATTGGGATTAATACGATGACGTCGGTTCCCGGGTTTTCTTTCGCCATTCCCGTCGATTTGGCGAAAGAATTTATTAGTCGTCGTCAAGGAAACGCTAAAGAGCAGCAAAGGTCAAAATTTCCTCGTTTCTCTAAAGAAACCAATCGAGGATTATTTCCATAGATACATAGGAGTTAGCGTGCTTAGCCTAAACAGAGATCTCGCCTACGAACTGAAGAACAGTCTTGCCAATTTCCCGGATATTTCTAGTGGCGTTCTAATAGCGAAAATCATAGAAGGATCCCCCGCACACAGGTAGAGTCGAAACCTTCATAGATAGAGAGAGGATTTGAGTGACTTTAGGGCTGGCCTAAACGCCGGTGACGTCATACTGGAAGTAAATTCCAAACGAATCAATCGCGCATCCGAACTCATTAACGCCGTCAAGACCCAAACTCAGATTCGTTTAAACGTTCAGAGAGGATCGCGGACGTTTTTTATAGACATTATGACGGAACCAGTTATGTAGAGAGAATGACTAATGCAAGTTATCTAATTATGGGGTTCACTGAGAAAGGCAAAGACGCTCATCAAGCAAACATGCAATTACATATTCAATATTCGCAGGTGCCGTTGTTCAACGAGAACAATACGCATCCCTCACGCGATATGAAACCCTGAAGTCATAATCGTAACCATAGTGTATGGCTGTGTGGAAACCATTTCGCTGTACAACCGGTCTATAAATAGGACTGTCTATTGTGTGAAGTCAAGCAGACCACTTTTCGCATCGAAAGTAGTTTTGTCGCACCGTCTATAAGATTTGCACGCACTCTAGTCGAATCCTTGAGATAGTCCGGGATTGCCGACCTAATTGATTGCATATCCGCCAGCTGCATTCCTTGCATAGATGTAAGATCATAAAGATGTCTCTTTCTTTTCGGATCCGAGAGGCTGTTCATAGTCAAAAGTCCGAGACCGTGACGTCGTCGCCGTCGCCACCTGCGCGGCGGCCGCCGGCGACGTACACTCCCTCCCATCGATTAAGTTCTAAATCGACGTTCCTGTTGTCTCCGCGGTACTTCTAGTCGCGGTGATTCTGCCGGCAATAACTTCCGCACACGTCTCGTTTCGCGACTAGAGCGGCACCGTTGATCTAAACGCACAATCCGGCTCTAACTCATTTGATCCACTAATACGCCGGCGGGACATTGAATGGTCTCAGTGCATTCGCCGCGGTACTGCATACTAACTTTGCCAGTGACGTACGTGAAAGAATGCAAGCCATTGCTTCGACCGAGCCGAACTTATGACGTATGCACTAATTCTGTGAACTGAATGCGGCCGTATGCATTGCCGGTCCATAAGCCGCCCCTTGGTACCTCTTAATATCCGACGGAACTCCCTCATTTGTGTACGTAACTCACCTTTCACCATTAGCGTGGGGTCCGGTTGACCTCCCTATGTCATTCTCCACCGGTGAGGTAAGCAGGTGACCGTAGCGTACGTGCTAACTCCCACTGCGATGCCACGTACTCCTCCTTCATCTCATTAGATGTACGAAGCAAGGCGAGGCAGTGCTTTGCTACGTATGCGTAAAGAAGCTAGCAAAGTGCAATTGAATTAGATTTATTTAGGATAGGCCGCAAGCTACGTGGCAGCGCCAGTTTCCGCGGTAATGTATAGGAAATAATGCAATTAGGTTTTTGATAAAAGCGACGCATACGCCAGTGGGCGTCCAGAAGCCCCGATCCCTTGCTCTAGTTCACTACCACCCCCTCGCGCGACATCGCGGTCTCCGCCCCAAAAACGATGAACTCGTTGCTGCGATTTTTCCTCCTTTCCATCTTCGTCGCAAACGCCGTCGCCCTATCTCTGACAAAAGTAGCAAAAGAAACAACGCGTTTTCGACCGGCCGATTCCGAATCAACAGGAAAAAAAGGTCAGATATAATACGTAGACGGATGTGAATGAACTCCAACCGCTATTTCCCTGCGCGTCACTGTTGCAAGAAAAAAGGCCTAGAGGCTAAACCCCCCGATCGTATCGAAACGGAATGCATGGCGGTCCTTCCCTCACACCACTGATAATATTTCGTTTGCATTTCGGCAAGCTTCCTTCCCCTCCCTAATGCTAATCGCAATTAGTCACCCAGAGGATGCGATGACGCGCGGGAGGAACGAGTATCTAAAACGCCTTCGTTGACCTAGAAACGCCGGACGCTCCCAACGCTCCCAAGGAGGCGAAAATAGATGAAGCCGACTCCAAAAGTTCACAAAATCTAAAAGGTGCTCACTCGATCGCGGCACGACACGCGTTTAGCTAAACTTGCTTTTCTTACTTAGATAGCTGCCAGTATTGCGGGGAACTCATACAGAAGGCGGGAAATTTTTGCACTGGAATAACAAAGAGTAAGTGTACGCGTTGTTTACGCGCGCGCCGGCGCGCGTGCGACTCCCCCGCCAGCGCGCGCGGACGTCAATCGATGTCTAACTAATTTGAATTTTAGAGCCCCCCGTGTCTTTGTTTGTCAGTGGCAAACAGAAGGCCAAGTATCTCGTTGATGTCGACATCGGCCCGGAGAATTCGTGCGCGAAGCCGCCAAATTCGTCGAAGTCTCACCGATCGTGCGAAAGTCATCTGTTGCGAATCGAATTTCGCAAGAAATTGAAGGAAAAAACGGCGCGCTGCTTCTGCCCCAATTTGGCGAATAGGCAAAATCTATCGTTCAGCGACTTCAGAGTCAACTTCGTTTATGGAAAATCTCACAGCGGCGGTTTGAGACAAAGAAATGCTGACGCTAAAAAACTAATGAAGAAAGCTGTGAGGCTTCTTTGCGGTGGCGATCTTCTTCCTCCTCCTTCAGGTACACCAAACATTCCGGCCGGACGAAGAAGAGGATACATTAGCTAAAAACAGACATCTACCTTTTTGACACGAATTTTATTGTTCTCGTCACTGTTCTCTAGCAATGCATGTCCCTGCGCTGGTTTAATTAACGCGCGTTAAAGTGATGAATGACAGGTCGATCGTGCTCTGCTCCGGTTTCGTCACGAAACGAGGTTGCCACGCGTTTCCCGGCGACCGACTCGCATCTAGACGAGCTAATCTGCACAGGGCGAGTAGTAAAGAACTGGAAACGACGCTATTTCACGCTAAACGACGACGGCTCGCTTTTCTACTACAAAGGTTCCCGGAGGAAGGGAGCGATCAGCGTCAGCCAATCAGCGTCGATTCGACGCAAAACGGATAGTCCTCCTGACGTTTTGTGGCCGTCGAATGCCACAGATGGCAATTCGCTCGCGATTTTCACTCCCAATCGACAATTATATGCGATTTTCGAATCTCGAAGCGATTTCAAGTAGAATCTCTCAATAAATACATTTTATTTGAATTTTAATTGTTGAAAATATTAGACGGTGGTGCCTCGCTTTTAAAAAATTCGTGTCACTTCCGGAAAGTATTCTGGCCGAGGTGAGAACAAGATTTTAAATAATTTATTTAATTATTATTATTATTGAAGCTTTCTCAAAATCAAAAACTTGAAAATCTGGAATCAGAAATCAATCGCGGCGGCAGAGAAGAAGAAAAAGAACAAGAAGGAAAGCATCCAAAAAATTCAAATAATTAATTCGGGAAGAAATTTAATAATTAGAAGTCAAATATTTGGAGAATTTAAGAAGCCAAGGAATGGAAGGTATAAAAATAAAATAAGAGACATATTCTATATATTTTATGTATGTAGCATCTTCCGACGAATTAATTGCGAGTCATTTTATTGAAAAAATTGTTGACGTCATGAAAAGAAAACAAGAAATTCCAGCCGTTCAAGTCGAAGCGTGTTGGTGTCTCCACTCCATGTCATTGAAATCAAGTAAAATAAATAAATAATCTCAATTAATTATTTAATTAGAGAACGTTGTTTTTTTTCATAGAACGATTGAGAAATCATTGCGTGAATACGGAAGCTCTCGAACTTGTTCGCACTGCAATGAAACTTCATCAGAACTTGGATACCGTTCAACTTCCGGGAATTCTTTTTATTCAAAGTTACGTCAACGACGGTACGAAATGCAAATAATTAATTAATTTAATAATTTATTTGTTTTCTTGTGAGGTGATGCCATGGTGAGAAATCGCGCTCTAGACGATAAATATATTCGTCGTATTTGCTGCGGAATCAAAGCGAGTCTTCAAAATCAAAACGTCATAGAAGCTGGACTCATCACTCTTTGGGACATTGCAACAGTGGGTGAGTAAGAATCTATTGTTTTATTGATTATTTCTTAGAACTAAGAACCTATTATTTATTTATTTATTTATTGATTAGCGTCTTTCCCTTTGTGAAAACGTCTTTCACTTTGTAAAAGCGTTCCTTACTATTTCTTATAGGAGCTTTGGATTGGGTGTGTCAAGCTTATATCAATGCTGGTGTCTTTCCTATGATTATTGATATATTGAGAGGAGAGGATTGCAGTCCTCTTATCGCTGAAGCGGCCTTTTGCTTGGTCTCCTCTTTGCTTAGCTATGGTGACTCTTATCTTAAGATAAAGTAAACAGTATTGATTTTTTTTAAATCTAGATACAATGGCGGAAGCGTTTCTTCATTGCGGTGGAATTGGAATGATATTTTTAACTCTACGCAATTCGTCTTGGAGTTCGAATTCGGAGACAATTCGACAGACGTTGACACTTGTACTTCTTCTTGTAGCAAAATCGGGTAAGAAAGAAAATACAATTAAATAATTAATAAATAGTCGTTTTATAGAAAAGGCTAGAGAAAGTTTAGTGGAGAAAGACATAGTTTCAATTCTGTTGCAATATATCAGAGAAGAAGACGGGGACCTTCAAATGACGTCATTATCAATTCTTCTTGAGTTGGCATGCATAGGTAGAAAAAACAATAAAAATATAAAGATTAGATAGTCAGTCCCGGATATTTAGATGTTGGACTCCGCGACGATCTTTCCGAACAGGTTTTACCTGTTTTTCTCGACTTGATGGGCTCTTGGGCGCGCAATGAAATCTGCATTGAATTCACTTTGAAAATTTTACATTTAATTTTGAATCAAGGTAGACTATATATTATTTATTTAAATCCTAATAATTTACGCGTTGATTTTTTCAAGGTTGTTTTGAGGAGACAACGTGGTTCAATTTCGTTTCGGAAATTTTTAGATTCATTCAACTTTATTCTGACTCTGAATCCATTGTTGGTCTTGCCATGGCAACGCTGGCAAGATTTCTTATTTTTCATCCGGGTGCTACGAGCAACGATCAAATCGCTGTCGTCATGGAAACAGGTGAAAACGTAGAAGCGCTACGAGATTCCATGAATAAATTTGAGTCGAACGAAAACGTTCAAAAATATGGATGCGTTCTCTTTCTATTTTTAGTAAGAAAAGGTACGTTAGAGAGATACGGGATTTTGCTTCAAAATGAATCCCTATGACTTTATATTAGATATTGATCGAATGCGAAAATTTGGCGTCATTGAAATAATGGGAAAAGTTGTGCAAAATTTTTCTAAAACTAGTCACGTGGTATCTACTGCTCTCGTTGCAATAGAAAGTCTTCTAGTCGATGGTATGAAAAAAGAGAAAATTAATAATGATATTAATGTTGTTTTAGATCATTCTCTGCGAGACTTTTTTGATTTTGACATTTTTGCGTCTGTGGTGAAAGCAATGCACTATTGCCTTTCGTCTGACGTTGTACAGGAATATTGCCTACGAATTCTCATTCACTTGGCTAAAAGGGGTACAGTACACATAGGATAAGTCACGTGTTTCATATCAAATATTAGCTATTTTATTAGATAAAATTATTGTTAAAAAATTGGCTTTGACTGGGCACGTGACATTGGGTGTACTGGCCCTAAAAACTGCTCTGGAAAACGATTGGTCCGTTGCTGTTTTGACGCAGGCTTGCATATTTCTCAACTTTTTTGCCAATGAAGGTTAGTACAGTACAATATTCCTTCATATTTTTGTACCTTAATGTTATATAGAATTTATCGATTTAATTCGTGATGAAAATGGTTTTGGATGCGCTCTCGAATCCGTAATTGTGGCAGCAGATAGGGACATAAATATCCAATTGGAATATAACGCCATATCAATTCTATCAATTGCAGTCAGTTTTTCAGAAGGTAAATAAAAAATTCGTACATAGCAGAAAAGACTTGTAACTCTCTTTTAGACTGGTGGGAATCTATTGATGCTAATAAATGCCTCCGGGTTACCTTGCGACTTCTTGCTACATATCGGGGTCAAAATGACGTTTTTTATTTGCCTATACTTGCTATATTGCTTGCACTGGCGAAGCACTCACGTAAATAGAGTCAATAGAAAGGATTTTCGTAACTCTGGGGATTTTTTTTCATAGGGGAAGTGATTTCAACCGTTTTGGATTCTGACGTCATGGAGCTATGTAAGGAGATCATCAGTTGTTGCGATAGCAACGACGCATTGAAACTGAGAGCAAGTGAGCTTATGTCCGTCCTCGTCCAAACTAATTAATTTTAAATAATAATTAATTAATTACGAGATAGTGACGTAGAAGAGGTGAGTCAAGGGTGTGTGGCGCATGCGTGTGACCCCTCCCCCATCATCTCATAGGCACATGACTGCTGGCACATGACATGACTGGCACATGACATGATATCAGATGAGATGTCTGACTACGATCGTGACTTCGACGTGAGATCATATATCAAGCTCTCGTACGGCGACCCGCACGTCAGCAGCGCCAATTTCAAGAAAGAACTACGCGATTTCGTGCTAGAAAACGTCCACGAGTTCTACGCAGAACGCGCGCCCACACTTCGCTCCAATTCGGCGCGTATTCTCGAATTCGGCGGCGGTCCTATCATCGTTTATCTAATTAGCGCCGTTCCCTACGCTTCATCTATCGTTTTTTCCGATTATTCGTCGTCGTGTCGCAAAGCCGTCAGGGAATGGATTAACGATGGCCCGGATGCTTATGATTGGCATCCCTATTTCGATTACGTCATCAAAACGTTCGAAAACGACGAATCGGCGGAGACGCCGTTGAATCGAGCCAAAGAAATGAAATCGAAAATATCGTCTATAATACATTGCGACGTTGCCATGGAGAATCCTATAGGGAAAGGATACGAGAAGTCGTTTGACGTCATTTCGGTTAGTTTCTGCTTTGAATCGGCCTGCAAGTCGGTGGAAGACGTCGAAGAGACGTTGAAAAAACTTGCCACTTTGCTTCGACCCGGAGGCTGGATAAGAATCAATGGGGTTCTCGGAGGAAGTTATTATACGGTGAACGACAAGAGATTTTTCAACGTGACCCAGACGAAAGAGTCGGTGCGAAATGCTCTGGCTAAAGCCGGTTTCGCTTCGATTGACGTCAAAGCCCATGTCAGTGATTGCCCCGCCCATGCTGATTATTTAGGAATGTATCATGCAAGTGCTCAGTTGAGCGACAGAACGTAGCAACTTTTAATGTTTGAGGGCTGAATTTTCTCTATGCGTTTCCATACTAATAATAATCGATTATTACAGCGCGCGCTAATGGTGACGATAGATGCCGACGTAGTGTGATTAAAGAAGCCCCGGATCTACGTTTCACACGTCGTCAACGCGATGTCTGACTACGATCGCGACTTTGACGTGAAATCATACATGAAGCTCTCGTACGGCGACCCGCACGTCAGCAGCGTCAATTTCAAGAAAGAACTGCGCGATTTCGTGCTAGAAAACGTCCACGAGTTCTACGCAGAACGCGCTACACTTCGCTCCAATTCGGCGCGTATTCTCGAATTCGGCGGCGGTCCTATCATCGTTTATTTAATTAGCGCCGTTCCCTACGCCTCATCTATCGTTTTTTCCGATTATTCGTCGGCAAGTCGCGAAGCGATCGGCAAATGGATAAACGATAGCCCGGATGCTCATGATTGGCATCCCTATTTCGATTACGTCATCAAAACGTTCGAAAACGACGAATCGGCGGAGACGCCGTTGAATCGAGCCAAAGAAATGAAATCGAAAATATCGTCTATAATACATTGCGACGTTGCCATGGAGAATCCTATAGGGAAAGGATGCGAGAAGTCGTTCGACGTCATTTCGGTTAGTTTCTGCTTTGAATCGGCTTGCAAGTCGGTGGAAGACGTCAAAGTGACGTTGAAAAAACTCGCCACCTTGCTTCGACCCGGAGGCTGGATAAGAATCAATGGGGTTCTTGGAGGAAGTTATTATATGGTTAACAACAAGAGATTTTTCAACGTGACGCAGACGGAAGATTCGGTGAGAAATGCTCTAGCTAAAGCGGGTTTTGCTTCGATTGACGTCACAACCCATGTTGGTGATCGTCCTCAGGCTTCCAATGCCGATTACATAGGAATGTATCACGCGAGTGCTCAGCTGACTGACAAAGTCTAGCAACTTTTATGTGAGACGTGCGCAATGAGCAGAGCTACATAAATAAATAAATGCTCTGGCAATGTCACGTGGCACGATCGTAGTGCGCGCTAATGCTAACGTCAAGCTGAATATTCTTCGTCGAATCGAGCTCTTTCTCAAGCGTTTTCTCAGTGTTAAATAGCTTATTGAAGCTATCACACCAATTTCGACAGCGACGACCCTTCGCGGCGCCCAAGGACGAAGTTCTCGATCGCAATACCCTTTCTACCGCGGATGGCCGTAACGACAGAAGACTTATAGTACAGAAGCATCCGATGCGCATAGCAAAGCGGCAAAAATGGTAAAAAACGGCCGTAAACAGTAGAAAACCTGACCCGAGTGCGCGCGCTAGCCCTCTCGCTTTTCATTATGCACTACAATGTTAGTTCAGTTGCATGCTGTGGGGACTTGGCTATTTGAGAGATTCCTCGTAGGCCTTGTACGCTTCTTTCCGATACAGTTTAGCCGCCTCGACGGGATCGGTTGCCTTGAAAAGAAAAATTAATTCAATTAAAATCATATTACCAATAACACGTGATACCTCATAAATGCCTCTCCCGACAATGATCAAATCAGATCTTCTATTTTTGATAACCTAGAAAAACATTATAAACTCATTTATTTATTTATTTAATTTATACTTCTTCTGGTGTGAGATACTGCTGGCCCAAGGTGTCTCCTCCAGAAGCCAAATGAACACCTAAGAGAAAACGTTTTTTCTAATATATTTAATTAATGAATTATTTTACCTGGAGTAAAGTGCAGAAAATTTGGATCATCAGTCAATTTTCTCATGGCAATAAAACCAATGACAAAGTCACGATAGGCCATTGCCATTGCTACAGTTTCTACAACCAAAAATTATTATAACAAATCAATAATTATTTATTTTCACTGTACCCTGAGTATAAGCACTCGAAATGAGATTTCCCTTTGAAGACATTTCTGCAATGAGAAGACAGCCACGCCCCCTCAATTGCCCAACCTAATAGAATTATTCGATTTTTTAAAATTCTATTTTCCCATTGTACTTTTTTGAGTCCTTCTACAATTCCGGGTCCGGGTAGTGCATGCGCGTTTATGACGTCAGCCCATTGGCTGATTTCAAATGTGCCATGTCCATATTGATACTCTACAGTATTTCCAATGTCGCAAAATTTTCTAAAATATTTATCCAATAGAATCAATTAGGTACATATGTATACGTTTTTACCCTACCTGTCTTCAAAGAGAAGAAAATTGTGCTTTGTTGCTAGTTGAGTCAGACACGTGACAAATTCGCTTGTCACATTTTCTATGATGTCTATGTGAGTTTTCACCATGCACACATACGGGCCAATTGAATCAATAACCTGATTATTAGAAATGAATTTTCGTTTTTTTTAATTTCTTGGCGGTACTTCTATGAGCTTTTCCTTTGATTTCAAATCAGCGGAAAACACCAAATTGGTTCGTTTTTCAATCATAACACGTAGCAAACGCTTTGTGAGGGAATTCTCCACTAATGGGACCCTTTCCTCATAACTCAGCACCTAACTATAACAGTCACGTGAGATAATTTTAATTATTATTCAATGACCTTTGGTGCAGCGACTGGCGAAAATGTATTGGCTCGAATAAACTCCCGCACTTGAGCTGACGTCATTGAGTCAATTTTTCCCAGACGCTCAAGTGTAGCCAATACATGAGAAACAGTCAAAACGCTATATAGATACAGTAGACTCATATTACTCTATAAAAGATGATACAGTACCTATGTAACTTTATTCCCTTTTCAAATAGTCTCTCTCTTCCCCCTTGTTCTCTATCCAAAAAGACAACGGCATCTTTCACGACGAGTTTTGCTTCCGTTAGAGCCTTAATTAATTAATTAATTAATTTATTTATTTATTGTTTTCTCACCTGCGCTGTTTCTAATACACTTCCGCCTGACGTCACAACGTCTTCTATGACCAAGCACGCGCTTTCTTCAATTATACTTCCCTCGATTAATTTCTGCAAATTTTTGTATTAACTCTATCATAATTAATAATTTTCATTTTATTACTTTAGTCCCGTGATCTTTTGCTTCGCGTCGTTTCATCACCATGGGAACGCCGTGACGAACAGATACAAGCTAATGTGGTAAATATCAAATTATGAAAGTTTCGCGCTCTTCACGCACGGTTGCCATAGGGAGAGCCGTATACGGGACACCGCACACAGTCGCAAAAGAAGCGCCCCCTTTCTCGGCGGCGAGCCAGAGCTGTTCGCTCACTCGCTCCTGCGATACGGGACTTCGATTTAGGACGTCGTCGCGCTAACGTCTCTCTTTTCTTTACGAGAACGCGAGGGTGAGAGACGAGCACGCGAAGGTCGAAGTAGATTGGTGATTGGATTCCGCTTTTCAGCTTGAAGTCGCCGAATTTTACGGCCTCGATCGCAAAGAGGTCGAGAACGAGAGAGTCCATTTTATATACGGGAATTGCGTAAGGAACACGCGATTCGTGCGCAAAGAAAGAAATCGCGGATGTCGGTAAGCTACTTTAGCTAGTGCTTGAGGTTGTTCTGATTTGTTTTTCGTAGGGATCTAGAAGACAAATAGCCCTTAGAGGGTTTTTACTTCGCTATACGGGACAGCGCTGTGATCACGTGTCAGATGACCCACGTGTGCAACGCCATTTTTCATCGTCCGCTTTCCTCGCGTCTTTTCGCCGTTTTACGCTGGCGAAGGAACTTTTGCTGCTTTTAAACAACGTTTAGACACGTTCGGATTGCCTCTTTAGTCTTCGTCGAGACTTCGCTCGATCCCAACGAAGACAAATCGCCGATCTAAGTAAGTTGAAGTTTAGAAAGGGCTTCGGCGTTTCTATTGAATTCTATTCCTAGGACTTCGTTTTTTGGTACGGGACGGCATGACGTAAGGTCACGTGTCGCGCTTTTTCTTCATCGTCCGCTTCCTCGCGTCTTTCTCGCGTCTTTTCGCTGTTTCCGCGAGCGAAACGATCCTCTGTTGCTTTAGACAAAGTATGCTATCGTTTAGAATCTGTCGGCGTGCGTCTAGACTTCGTTCTTAGGACTTCCGAGTTTTCATCGTAGAAACGACTCGCGAACCGAAAGAAACCGGCTAAAGAGCTTAAAAATGCACCTCTGGTGAGCGAAGAACCCCGTAAGTTTCAGAAAATGAAATGTATTTGTGCGTTTTCCTTAGATTGACGAACTCCCGGATCAATATGAAAAAGACGTTATTTTTTACTGCATGGCATTTCGAAATTTTGTAGTGCATGCGCATTTGGGGGCGGGAGGGAAGAGGAAATCCGGGGGTGTATACGTCGCGACGCTAGATTAGGCGCAGTTTAGTTTAGGTGTAGCCATAGTGATAGGATCGCGTAGTAGTAGGGTAGTTAGTTGTAGATAGGTTAGCTAGGTGTAGGGTAGGCTAGCGTAGGGAAACCAGAAGCATGGTACAGACATTTTATTTTAATAAAAATTTTGAAAAAATTGAACATAGTCTCCCCTCTCATTTTCAGGCAGTTTTTGTTGAGGGGTCATGCCCAGGACCCCCAAGAGCAGTTTTTTTGAAGGGGTCTTGCTCAGGACCCCTAGGAGCAGTTTTTGATGAGGGTCATGCTCAGGACCCGTACGAGCAGTTTTTCCTTGAAGAGGTCTTACTCAGGACCCCGGATTTCCTACAAAAAAAAAACAAGCAATTAATTAGAAATAATTTCTGTGGCGTACCTCATTCTTATGATATTCGAAACGATTCACAAGCCTATTTCGAAGAACGCCGAGAGAAACTGTCATTCAAAAAAAGAGAAGTAGAAAACGCGCCGGGGCCCCTTTCGAGGAACATACGCATTCGAGGCAAACAGGCGTTCGATTTCGACGAGGACCGTTGCATACAAAGTCAGCGAGACCCCTTCGCAACGAAACGACAAGCGCAACGCGTATAGGAGAGCGAAGAACGTTACAAAGAAGAGGTCTAAGCTGCTGAATCAGCTTCGACGAGAATTCGCGAAAAAGCATTCCACGGGGTCCGCGATCAGAACGCAATAGAAACAAAGGAGAAAGAGAAAAGGATAACGAACGACGAAGAGAAGCGAGTTCGTTCGAAAAGGGGCCCCTGGAATCAGCGCGCCCGAAATCGCTGCATAAACAACTCACCTGCAGTCCTGTAGTCTTCGTAGTCGCTTCGCTGGCCGCTGTGAAGTGAAAAACACCCGAAAAAGAGGGAGAGACAGGAGCCGTGACGTTGAAACATCGTGCGAATGATCACATGGCTACGACCTCCCGGATACTCAAGTGATGACTATATACATCGAAAATTTATTAGCAATTTCGCATACGATCACTCAATCAAATATCATTTCATTACTTTTGTGGCGTAGTGACGTCAAGTGACGCAAGTGCAGAGGCTAGTTTTGATGGAGAAACGCTCACATTAGCCCCAAGGGCCGTTCTCCCATTTTCCTGAGGCGTAGGCATGGGAACGGGAAGAGTCGACGAAAACGACGCCGGCGTACCAGGAATCGACGAAGAAGAGGCAACCTCACTAAAAAAGATCACAAAAAATATGTTTAATTAATTAAATAATATAATAAATACCTTCCATCTTTATCAAGTGTTGTTGCAAGGTCAGGATTCGGAAGAGAACTGCTCTGTTGCCTGGCAGCGATAGCAGGAAAAAATTCTTTCAATTGAGACTTGAGAACAAAAATTAATAAATACAATTTATTAATCAATCATAGGACTAACCCATTCTGTATGACACATTCTTTGGCCATCCAAAATAAGCTAAAAAATCCCCCGACAAATAGATTCTCAAATTTCAAACGAAATTATTCTACTTCGCTTCGTTTTGCCGCAAATTTGAGAAAAACAGATAGTCTGTGATTTGGCTTCATTGCCAGAGGATTTCCAATGAGATTGAGTTCGTTTAGATGCTTCAAACGAACGAGACAATCGATTTCTTTAAACGACGCCAAATAGTTATATCGGACGTCGAGAAATCGTAAGTTTACAAAAAATTCCAATCCTCACAAAAATACGTAACTATTTAATTAATTGAAATTATTTAACTATAAGTTTACCTGTTAACTTATGAAGTTTGTTGTTGCTAATATTGAGTTCTAATAAATGCCGAATAGGCTAAAAAGACGGATTAATTAAAAAGACCCACGTGATTAATTTTTTCCTACCAATTGACTGGGAGAAAGTAGAGACAATTTATTGTGAGAAATGTTGAATTTTAGAAGAGCGGGAAGCGTCAATTGATCAAAATCAAAATTCTCAAATTCATTATAACTTAGATTGAGCTACACGAACAAGGAACCCTCCGAAATTAAAATAAATCAATAAATAAATAGGTAATTTACTTGTGTTAGACTGGGGAGAAGATCGAGGGATTGACTATCAAGTGTAGCAATGCTATTTCGACTCATATCAAGATGCGTCAACCCCACCCACGGTTGAACCACGTGACGCCCGGAAAGAAAACGAGAATTTGCAGAAATACGCCAACTATCAGTTAGAGACATCCGGGAAGGACTCATCTACACCCAAACCGCCATTACGTAAAAATCAATATTTAATTATTATTGATTTTTGTATACTGTTCGTTGTTCTGTGGCTGCTACAATGAGAACGTCCTATTCAAATCTAATCATTATTGATTTCTTTAAATACTTATTTTTTTCACCTTCATTGAGGTGATGCAATGGTGAACGCCAATATCAACTAGCTGCGCTTGTATGCTCGATAAATTATCAATTAAACCAAAATCAATACCATCAACCTTAATTAAATAATTAAATAATTAAATAAATAAATATATTATTTAATTAATTACCTTTAGATGCGTCAAAGAACGAAAGGAAGACAAATCGAATTTCATGCAACTTTGGGAAACGGATCGTCGCGACGGCGCTACTCTCAACTGTATCAAACTATATACAAAACTGTACACGTGACCCAAGTCAAAACAAGGATCACACTCCTTCCCAACTTAATATAAAGAAAATCAATACTAATTAATAAACACGTGATGTGATCTATGGAATTTTATACTGGGATCTTCCATGGGCATTTTGAGTTGTTTGCTTATGCAGTAGAGTTGATCGGGAGTGAACGAGATCATCTCATTTCGATCAAGCAACATATCTCCTATAATCAGTATTTGCAAAAATACTGATTATCTCTATCTATCAGTATCACCTGTTCTATAGAGCAATTGAGCGAGCTTTCTCATCACGCGTCCCACGTCCTACGTAGCAGAGACTCAAACTTAATTAATTAATTAATTAATTAATTCTCGTCACGTGATTATAAACGTCGAGAAAGTTGCACAGTTCCGCGCAACCGGCAACGCGTTTATCCCTATATTAAATAATTCATTATTTCATTATTTCATTATTTATTTATTTATTTATTGACCCGTTGACGAGACGTTGGAGATAATTTTCCAAGCCTTCGCGACGCGATTCAATGAAACTCGCCGTAAAATTTCCCGAATATTTTTTCGGCGGCAATAAGTCGTTAGGAACGGCGTAGAGTTTGAATAACTATGAAGAAGCTCGCGCGAGTGTAATGCGCAGACGCGTGGGCGTGGTACTTTTTGTTGCAGAGCGAAGAATTCGCTGTAGCGTCGCCATAATTGCCAATGATTCGTCAGCGTTAATACCTCGATTTTGTAAACCTATTCCCGATGCTGATTCGATTGGCGGCGAGCGTTCTTTCGACTTACTACGTGCGAATCGGGGTAATGTCGTATGCTGGCGTCCCGGATTACGACGTGACGCACTCGGCTCTCCTCCTTTTGGCCCGAATCGCGACTGAAGACCGCCGTCGAACGATCGGAACGCCATACGGCGCTACCGGAAAGCGGGAGAGATCCTTGCAGCGACGTCATGCGACGGGAGAAGGCATTATTAGCGCACGATACGAAACTCCCGGCTAAGAAATCAATGACGTCACTAATATGAAGTTTCTCGTCGTGCTGCTTCTTTGCGCGTTCTATTGGACAACGCGAGCAAGCAAAAAGAATGTAATATTGATATAATTTCTACCAGCATTTCAATTGAGCTTGCATTAGGCTTCGCCAAGCGTCGCCGGAGGATCGACTCTACTTCAGATCGAATTGCAGCACAATTTGGGCCCAAACGGCGACTTCGTACCTCGGTAACGCACGAAGAATGCTCCTTTTCGACGAATATTGTCGAATCAAGGGGATTCGTTCAACTGAAATCGCTAAAAAGCGCGACGGCGTCGTTTCACCAAAACACGAAATTATCGTCGGAAGAATTGAATAATTTGAAGGTTAGAAGAATCAGAATTTTCTAATTAACTGTCTTTCGCTTTAGAAAATGGCGAAAACAGGCGACTTGTACAAAATCCGAACAAATTCGCAAATCAATCTATTGGATGACGTTAAATCACGTGATAATCATTACGTTCTTACCTGTGCCAAAGCAGTAAAAATCCAAATAATAATTAATTAATTAATTAATTAATTAATTGTATTTTAGTGCTCACTTCTCAAATCGGGTCTAACAGAAACGATTTGGATTCACAAAGATGACGAAGGTATAGAAGAAAGAGACTCTAGAATTTTTCCTACTCTAACTTCTCTTCTTTATTAAATTATAGGCAATATCTATGGACTTTCTCTCGAAATTGACTCTCCATGTAGCATTTATCATCATGAGACGAAAACCCCGAATCAGTTTAATACAACAATTTTAATTGATCAAGGAGCTGTTAGCATGGGGTATGTTAATTAATATACAAATAAATAAGTGATACACTTAGATGCGTAGACCGGATACTCAGCCTTTTTTGGATAAACTAAAGCGCGAACAGCAGGAAAAAGAATCGGGGAAAGACAACAGAAGCTTTCTTCAAAAATACGTAAAGAAAAAAATTATTAATCGCACCCCTTTATTATTGATTGATTTTATTTTTTCCCTTAGTGGATGTACATCGTTCCCCTCGTTCTCGTTCTCATGATGAATAGCATGCAACAAGCGGGAGGAAGAGAAGAATAAGATTATTAAACTGATCACGTGTTATGTATTCAATAAACGCCTAACCCCACGTTTACTTATTATTAATTGATATCACACATGCTTATGTTAACCTCACGTTTCCTCATTCAAAATTCGTCGCTTTTTTGACGTGTTCATATAGGGACGCAATCTCCATTCGACGTCCGCCGTTTCCGCTTGATCCAGCGTTCCCAGTTTGATTTCAAACACTAAAACGTTATCGTAGAAATCAATACTTTTAATTAATTAATTAATCATTACGTTTCATTTCAAAACGAGGTCCAATTTCTTTGAGTTCGACGTCTTTTGATCCGGCGACTTTTGCATACGTGTGATGTCTTTTTAATTAAATTAAATTAATTTAATTTATAGAAGAAATGTATGTATACCTAAATGATATGTAATCTTCCTGATTTGCAAATGTAATGACTCGCTTGCTCTGCTCCTTGGGAACGGGGAACAAATACTTCAAAATAGACTTAACCTAAAAAAATCATTATAATAAATAAATAAAATATATGTATGTATCCTCTCACTCTTTCGCCAAGCTTTGAATTAAAATCATGAAATATCAAATGGGGATTAACTTGGGACATTGTCTCCTTCATTTCGACGTCATGTCTCATAACTGCAGCACTTAGAGAAAAGGAAGCCGTTGGCCCGTATGGCAAGTGACACACAATAAGAGCATCCGGGTTTCCGCGGTGTTCGTGAACCAGGATCAGGTCTGTCACGTGATTGGCTCGACAGGCCGAAACGAGTTCGTTTATGACGTAATTGCCACGATTGATTCGCTGGGAATTCGGAAATATCAATTTCAGTTCCTCCACAAACAAAAAACCTCGATAGATTAAATAACTATTTAAATATTGTATTTTACTTTGACAAATTGTTTGAGCTTGCTACTCGGATTGTGTGAAGTTGTCAGCATCACCTGTTTAAAATAAATAAATAAATAAATAAATAAATAAATAAATAGAATGTGACGTCATCATCGTCATATAAATTCACCTTGGGATCTTCTACGCCAGCCCACGCGTATTCGTCATCGCGATGATCGCGTGTAGCTAAAGAAGACGAAGAATTTATCTCGAAGCTCGGGGTGGGCGTGGTCGACCCTCGTGCCTTCCGTTTCGGCGTCGTCGTATTCGAGCGCTTTTCGAAGTTCCTTTTCATCTGATCGAAGTTCGGTTGGAAGGCTCTTTCCGTCTGAAAGCGTTACAATACGATTCTGAAGCGTATTTCGGCTTTTGGTTTGTACCTTCGATTGCCTGCTTCAGTTTTCGCTTTCTTTCGGCTATCGTCTTCGCTTTGTCTTCGATTTGCTTTCGATAGAGATATTCGCGTCTCAATCGAGCCTGTCTGCGCAGCTAGAGGGCAATTAGAACGAGGAAAGATCGCGCTCCAAAAAAACGCACCATCGCGTATCCGGGAGATAGAAACACGTGAACTCGTTTACCCAATAGCAATCCGGACGGACAAAAAACACGCAATTTAGGCAAGACAAAAAATTGAGAAAGTGATACTGAAGTAGAATAGTACTGAAAAAAATCCCACGATAAGAAAAACGACGAGAGAAAGAAATTCAGACACAAACACGTACACGTGACAAACAATCAAGTTCTAGAAATTTCTCGAGTTTTCTAGAAATTCTCAAAGTGATGCTGCATTATCGGCCCTTCGAATTCGTTGTTCTTGATGCAGGCGGCGTTGACATTGTCCGTCATTGGAGGCGGACCACAGGAGAAGACTCCAATTCTGGGCACATCCTTGTGATGAGCCTTCAATTTCTTGAAGAACTGCTCGAATTTCGGACGACCGAAATGCGTCACGGAACGCAGCCCGGTGAAGAGAGAACGACCGGCAACGCGTTCCATATTGCGCTCGCAGATATACTATTTATTATTAGTATTTAATTATTGATTTTTAATGATTTCTTTCTTCTCTTACCAGCATGGTCGTGCGCAGATCGAATTTCTTGTAGAATTGAGTAATGAAAATGTGAATGTCGACGAGCTGATTCTCATCCTTGTCTTCGACCTCGCGAATGATATCCGTAAGCCATTCAAACTGCTTCTGCGTGCGCGTAACCCAGATGAAATAGAGCTAAAAGAAAAAAATAATAAATAAATAAATAGGTTTATTATGAGTGTACCTTCTTGCACTTCATTCTGCCCAAGAACTCCTTGTTCTTATGCACAACGTCTTTCAAAATCGACGCAAATGGAGTGACCCCAATCCCCCCACCAACCATAACGGAAACATCGAATCGATGCCAATCCTGATGCCCCTCCCCAAAGGGTCCATCCAAATAGAGCAACGGATAGGGCGTCTCCGAATAAATCTTTCTCAAATTCTGCGTCCACGGACCGACAGCACGTATATGCAAACTGAGATTTTCTTCGTGAGGCGCTGACGTCAGAGTGAAGGGATGATATTCGTCTTTGGATAAACCGTGGCTCGCTATGCGAACCCATTGCCCGGATTGATAGTTGAAAAAATCGGGACGTTTGAAAATGAGAGCCGTGACGTCAGACGGAAGAATTTCCGCTTTGTAGACGCGAATTTTGATGCGATTTCGACTGACGCTAATGAGTTTGTCGACGAGGAAGAGAACGGCGGGAAAAGCGAAGTAGAAATAGAAGAGCGGCGCTTGAACGAGTCGTCCGCACCCGTGAAAAATGAGAAGACCGTAGAAAAGAATATAGAGCTTGTGCGTGGACCAGAAGAACTTGAAAGCGTAACGTCTAGCATACGGGACAGCGAATACGTACATGGTTGCCATGACGAGAGTCACGAGAACAGCGGTGACGCCAGTTAGCGTATTCCAGCACCAGAATTGAAACTTGGGTAGCTCATGAGAGAAATGGTAATAATCGCGGAAGATGCACGTGAGATCGGACGCCGGTTGCGTGGCAATGTGATAGAAATTGAGCGAATGCCCAATGATGTGAATGAGCGTGTAGAAGAGCGCCGTGATCGCGATGTGTTTGTGAAAGCCGTGAAGAAAGTCGAATGGAACGAAGCGATTGAGCGGCGTTTCGCGTAGAAGCGTGATCGTATTGCGACACATTGGAATGAGAATGACGGAGTAAGTGAAGGCCATCGCCGAAGCGGCGCCGCGCGTGATTGTCACGCCGTAGCCGGCGATGCGACGCAATCCGGCGTGTTCGCGTTCAACCGAATAGTCTAGGAAAGAAAAAAGTAGACATTTAAACTTTGTTCTAATGTTAGATCTATTTTTAATCACTTGAACTTCTTACACAACTCGAATTCAATTTTTATAATTAGAGGAATTTCAATAGGAAATTTTCTTATTAATTTAATTGAAATTCCTCAATAAAACTTAGATTTTTCTTAGGCTTCTTGTTTCTGATATTTATCTCTATATAATAATAATAATAATTACTTAATTAATTAATTACTTACAGTAGGCGCGCTCGACGAAAATCAAAATAGTCGAAAGATGAAAGAGAAGCGTCCAGAACATCTGCAGCTTGTAATTCTGCACGTAACGCACGACGAGAATCCATTGTTGTCTCATCCACGAATCCGGCACATCCCCAACATCCTTTGCATAGGCTTCAACACTCTGCCTCGTCTCCTCCTCAACGCCCTTCCCAGTCCCATACGCTTCAGCCACCGTCTGCTTGGCCGTCCCAACCAACGTCATCGTCCGGGGTCTCGATCCGACGGCGGCGCTCTCCTTCAACGCTCCCACCGTCTCTTGATCGTTTCCAACGAGCGCTTTGAAATCTTCGAACGTCAATTCGGCTTTTGCGCCGAGACCACGCGATTCGAAGAGTTTGTCGGTGAAATCGGCGAGCTGATCGGCGGCCATGCTTGTGTGCGTCATTTCGAGCATCGTCTTTGTCATTTTCAAGAATTCCTGCTTTTCTAACGTTCCCGAATTATCGATGTCGTACAAATCGAACATGAGTTTCAATTTGTCGTCGACCGATCCCTTGTTGAAAATCACGAGCAAATCCAACATTTCGCGAAACGTAATGAAACCGGAATTGTCCTTGTCGGCGATGCGAAACATTTGCTCGACGAAAAGCGAATTCGGCTTCAGTCCCATACTGTCGGCAAACTCCTCCTTCGATAATTCAAAGGTGAGGACTTTGTTTGTTCCTATTTGAGTTCCCAGTTCGTTAGCGCGCGTTGCTGAGCGGGGACGCCCACCGCTTTCCATGGCAACGTTACGGGACGGTTGCGTAGCGCGCGCGAAAACTTCTTTCATGAAATCCTCGACGAGTAGTTGCCGTTTTTTCTTCGTAATCGCCTCTCGCATGATATACGCTTTGGGATATTGCGTCAACGAGGTAACGCCCACGTGTACGGGTTGCAAAACGGAGGGAAACGCGTGCGCGAATTTCTCGCGATCGACTTCGTTGTCAAAACGCACGATGACGTCATAGCCATTGGAAATTCGAATGACCAACAAATAGGGATCATTGGACGCGATCCACACTTCCAACGGATGTTCCTCATCGAGAGGAATCACTCTCAAACGACGTCCCGTATCTGACGTCGCTATAGTCAACTCAACTTTCGGTTCGGTCGTGACGTAGATGCTGACGTCACGCTCTTCGCCTTCTTCGACGACTTCCGTGCAAAGATCAACCATAGGATCAATCTCTTGGGGCATGAGATCAGTCATCATTCCGCGTCGCGTTTGACGTTTCGTTTTGCGTCGAGACGCCGATGCCGTCGGTTTGGCTTTCGACATCATCGTACGGGTTATTCTCTGACGTTGTTTGGCTATCAAGATGAGGAGGACTATGAGGAGAATGATGTAGAGAGCAACGGCACTGAATGTGACGATGTAGGGAGCTTCACTCCCCGTGAAATAATCAAATGTTTCCATGGGAGAACACGCGTCCACGTCATCGGAGCCGGGAGCACTGCTAACAACGTACGTTGGGCAGCCTTTGTAATTTCTTTGGACTGTGTCTGATTGTTTGGGATTGTTGTTGGTGAATACGTCGTCTTGGAGATCGTCGTCTTCGAGATTCGTCACGCGAAGGAGAATGTCTTTGAACGTCGCATTATGGATGAGTTCGATTTCTTTTGATGTGAACAATCTAAGAGGAGAGAGGAAATTACGTCACAAGAATCTGAAGGTTTTTTTCTCTCTCTTACCCATTTTCTTCGTTTTCAAACCAAAATCGATCTGCGTCGCGAATTCTTTCAAATTGATCTTTGATAATTGTCGAGAAGAGTTCCCCTGGCCCTTTGCTCGTCGTCTCCAAAAGTCCACCCGGCCAAATATCAACTTTCGTGATTGCATCTTCAAACCGAAGCTCTCCACCATCAAGAGTCTTATTATAAATCGCGCTAAGATTCATAATAGCCTAAATTCAAAAGAAAATTAAAAACAATATCAAGCCTTTTCTCAATACATTAATTAAGTCTTACCTCTGCCATAAAGCCACGCCCAGACGACGGATCAAATCCCTCCGGATTAATATCTTGCCACGTTTCCACCGGTTTTAAATCGTACTGACGTCTTGCTGTATTGTAATCCGGGAGACCGTGATCGCGTCCACGTTGAATGTTGATCGCCATTAGATCGCGACGCGAGAATTCGAGCGGTCCAAAAACGTTACCGCGCAAGTCTTCTGTTATAATATGATCCTCGCGTTCGGTTAATTGCGAGGCGAGGCCCCGCACGAGGTCATCGATGCCGTATTCGAGGAGATACTCGTGGGGATTCCAGTATGAGTTGCACGTACGAATAGCGCGCCTGCCTGGGCTATCGTACTTCTTTCCGGCATAGCCAGGACCGGTTTCGTTGATCTTAATGATGTTGCACGACTTGTCTCTACACACAACGATACTTCTTTAGCGCACGTTACGGGGGAGTGGTTACCTTCGAATGACTCCTGGAGGAACGAGGGTGTGTCCGAATCGCATTGCTGCCGATTGGAACACGTGCGTTACTCCGGGATGAATGGCGCGCTTGTACGTATAGGGCGGCAGCTTATATTGCGGCTCGTCGGGAAGAAATTGTGGCAGCCACTCATACATAACAGTTTTCTAATAAAAACAATTAAATCAATTAGGAATATATTTTCTTTATCGTTTGCCTGATGCGTAGCAATTGTCCACTGTCTCGCTCTATTGAAGAGCTGCTCGTCATTCCAAGTGGGGTTTACCGAGGCGAGCTCCTGAGCAAACCAATTGTGCACTCTAAACCATATAACTCCCATCGTCAAAAGAAACGGATTCTCGTTTCCACGCGGATTTCCCAACACTAAAAAAAATCAATAAATAATACGCGCACATCACGTGATAATCCCCATACTGAAGAATCGTTTAGCAGGTTTCAATTCGTGATCGAAGGGAGGCGGGGGATTGGCCATAGGTAGACCGGGTTCATTGACTTTGGGAAACGACATGTTTATGTTTGTGTTTGTCTCGTCGTATTGAGCTAATCTTCCAAATTTATGTTCTCTAATCGTATCCGCCCACGCTTTCGTTGTCCCGTAAATGAGACCCCCGTCGAACCACGGCGTGATTTCGTTCAACTGTTCGCGCGGCACGTGCGGACTGTGACCGGTACTCTGACTGAAACGCGAGCGCAACAAGGGAAGAACCTTTCCACCTTCACCATTTGGATCGTACTGCGCATGACCCTTGGGTATATCGATATTAAAATATTCTCGCGGACATCCGGGACGTTGAGCATCAAGAATTTCTTCGACGACTTGTTGACCGAAGAAGGTGAGAAGGGCCGTGCGTCGACGCGTCGACGGCTGGCCAGTATCTCCATCCATGACGGCGTCACTCACACTTATGGGATTGGGTCTGTCTTCTCCAGCCGGATGATAGACGCCGTCTGCGTACGCCGGCTCGAGTCGTCGTGTCAAAACCATTTCTAAAAAATCAATAATTAATCAAGATAAATAGTATTTAATTATTGATGTTGTTACCTGCGCCGCCCCAGTCGGGATGAGCAAGATTGTTGTACCAGCCATCGTAGCCTTCGTATTCGTATGTCCCGCCTTTGGAAATGTATTGTCTAAAGTACTCCGCAGACGAATCCGCTGGAGTCGTCGTTGCAGGCGAAGGCGTTCTTTGTGCTGAAGGCTCTTGGGTGGTTGGAGCCTGAGACGCAGTTCTTGGCGGAGTGGTAGCCTTTTTGGTTGTCGGAGCTTGCGTATTTACTTGGGCTGTTGTCGCCTGTGGAGTTGTCGGAGACTGCATAGTCTTTTGAGCTGTTGTCGCCTGTGGCGTTGTCGGAGCTTGCGTAGTTGCTTGAGCTGTTGTCGCCTGTGCAGCAGCAGTTGTTGGAGACTGTGTAGTTGCATTGGCTGTTGTTGGAGGCTGCGTAGTTGCTTGACTCTGAGCTGTTGTCGTATTTGCAGTCGTTGGAGCTTGAGTTGTTGCTGGAGCCTGCGTAGTTGTTTTGGCTGTTGTCGGAGCTCGAGAAGTCGCGGTTGTTGGAGCTTGAGTAGTAGTCGCCTGCGTGGTTGTATTTGCAGCTGTTGGAGCTGCAGTAGTTGCTTGAGCTTGAGTGGTCGCACTGGCTGTAGCATTTGCGGCGGCACTAGTCGCATTCTGCGCCGCGGTACTGTGCCATTCTGCAAAGCGAAAACCGCAGATCAGAAAAAAAAACCAAAGGTAGAACAACATAAAAAGTGAACGTCTGTGTGCGGAGAACTTCCTGGTATTTTTAGCGAGAACTTTCACTTTCGAAATGCTTTTCTAAAGAGATGCCTTTCTGCTCGAAAACACTCTAGTTTGCACAAAACGCTGGGGCTCTGCTCGAAAACACGATTCGTAGACAGAATCGCGTTTGCCCTTTCACCTTCTAAGTCACGTGCAAGGCCACGCCCTAAGAAACGTCGCCAACGCAAAGAACGACTCTAATCTAAACTCTCAAGCGCCAGCGCGTTCCCACGGGTCTCCCAGCGGTGTCTGAACTGGAGACGATTGTCTCGCAAAGCGCGAACAGGAAGCGATCCCGACGTATTTTGGGTTGCGCGCGCGCGCGTCGCGAAAAGAGAAAAAAAACGCACGTAGAAGGAAAGGAAAACATATGAAAAAGAAGGAGAGCATGCATAAAAGTCGAAGCCATGAACGCGCAAAACAAAAAATTAACGACGAAGCCTTTGTACGTACGTACACCAAAATGGGCGGCGCTCGATCTAGGAGAACAGTTTACATACCTAATACGAAGACGAGGAGCAAAACGAAACGCAACCGTCGATACATGAGCCGTGCGACACGCCGTTCGTCGAACGATCGAAGCTGACGTCGCCGCGAAGCGTGTGGAGCGCGCAGAATCGAACCCTCATGGGCGACACCCCCTATTCAAACATTCACGAAACGACCAATCAGCGATCGCGGGTCAAGGTGAAATCAGATAAGGATCGAAGAAGCGTTCTAGCGCGCTCGATCGAACAGTCGCGGAACGTCGAGAAGAATAATGGCTTCGTTGAAACGTTACAGCGATTGTGAATTCAATCTCGGCAGCGGCGGATTTTTCGGCGCTTTTCGAACGAAACCGTTCAATACGTATTACTGTCCCAGTCCTACGGCGGTCACGCAAGACAAAGTCGAAATCGCGCTCGTCGTTTTCGTTATATCTCTCGTCTTTCTCGGCTTGCTCGTCTCGCCAGCGTATAGAAGATGGCAGGTACATATACAATCGCAACGATTAGCGCGCACGTAAACGTTATTTGTTTTGTCTTGCGCAGCGCGTTTTCTTTCTGTGTAAAATCATCGGAACGATGTTCGTCGGCGGCGCCATACTGCGTAAGAGAGCTAGACGAAGGTTCCGCCCCGTTTTTTTTGCTGCCCCGGGGGCGGAGCAACCGCAATCGAAACACTTTTCTCTTTTCAGTTAGCGATTTCGGTTACGCATGGCAAACCGGTACGATTCACACGAAAACTCCCTATCGTCAGTTTACGAAAGAGGAAATCAACGCGAGCGTCGGCCTCCACGTCGGATTGCGCGGCATCAACGTGACCCTCAAGGGTACGTGGCCCCTCCCAAAACCACGCCCCCACCGCGTGCGGCTAACGTTTCATTTTTTCCCAAAGGCGAGCCCATCGATCAGGCCGTCGATCCGCGTCACGAAAACAAGGAGCACATCGACTACAACGAACGTTTCAACTGGGGCTGGCAACAATTTCGCATCGGCTTCGGACCCTATTGTAAGTCACCCGTATGTCGTTTGACTCCCAATGAAATGAGTCATCAAATTAATTAAGCGAACGAGCTAAACCAAGAATTCCGCGCCGCCCAATGGCGCGGTTTGCCCCTGCCCATACTTTGGATCGCCGAATACTTCACGCTCGACGCGGAAAACATTCTCTGGGGTCGAATGTTTCGCAACGCCGGCTTCTACACAAACATAATGCTCTGGTAAGAAAGAACAGCTAAACGTATTCTAAGCGGCGATGATATCGATCAGGACGTCCTTTACATTGTGGCTCGTTGCGAATTTTCTCTTTATCGCCGCTCCCAAAGCCGGAACTTACGTCTTCGGCCTAATCGGAGTCATTCTCCTCGCGGGAATAATTATCTATGCGGCTGTCGTATCCAATAGCGACGTACCCAATCTCAAGATTCCTTTCGAAGACGGATATATTACCCTATCTTACGGTTGGTCTTTCTGGCTCGTTATGACCGCGGGAATATTCTGCATGGTCACGTGCCTCGTTTTTCTTCTATTGGAGTTTCGTTTTCCTATCGCTTTTTACACGTTCTTTGATGTTAGCGTCGACGACGAAATTATAGGCGAAGAAGCGATCGGTGACGATGACGAAGACGACGACGAAGATGACGAAGACGAATTGCCGCGTCCCAAAAGACATTTTACGAACGCGTTCGGTTTTAGCACGCGATATCGCGCTCCCAAGCGAAAGCCGCTCGATTCGAACGACGCCGTTTTTGGAAATAACGGCGCCGGTGGTGGAAGGGTTAGGGAAGATCCCGTTGCGACGAGTGAAAAGGAGAAGGGAGGAATTGCTTTGGAAGAAATCAAGCCCACTACCGGAGGTGGCGCGGACGACGACGCTACTCACATGTGATTTTTTTCGTCGATTTTTTTCTTTTCGTTTTTCGTGACTTTTTCGTAGCGTTCGTGCCGATATTTAGTAGTATCAATTGTCAACATTGTTTCTTTCTCTCTTCACACTGATTTTTGATTTTTTGCGCATGCTCAGCCGAGCGCGCGCGCTGATTTCATTTGTTTTTGGGGGAGAAACAGCGAAAACGAAGGAAGTCATCATCATCATCATAGTACGGTTTTTGTTCTTGTCAAAATAATAATTCTTCTAATGTGCGCATGCTCAGTCAACATACTAAAGAGTCAAATCCAAATCGCGAGCGAAGCCATGAGTCCGAAGCCGAGAGTCAGCGCCAGTACCTGGGAAGCAACTTTGCACAGCGTCATCTTGGCATCGAGCACTTGGGGCATAATGTCAACAAGCGATATATATAAAAAGGTCCCGGCTGCGATACAAATGCACGTGGCCTCCCACACGTCACCGTCGACAAAATTCGAAACGACGAGCCCCGTGACGATACCGAGAGGCGTGGCAAGCGAGAAAAACGTCAGAACCGTATAAAATATGTGCGTTTTGACTTGAGCGCGAACGAGACTCGAACCGAGCGCGAGACCGGCGAGAGATTTATGCGCGAGAATGGGACCGAAGATCTTAAGGAGTTGGGTTACCGTGCTCTGAGCGCCGAGACCGAGACCGGCGAGAAAGGAATGGAAACCTAAACCGATTGAGAGTACGATGGCTGATGAGAGACTCGACGATCGGCGGAGATAGCGCGCTAGGTCATCTTCTTCGGAGCCGATGCTGCCGCCTTGTATCGATGATTCCTTTGAGCTGTTGAGAAGCGCTTCGCGTTCTTTGACTTTTGGCACGACTTTTTTCGCTGTCTTGTGTTCGACGAGCAGGTGGATGGCGACGAGGAGTATGAGCGACGCGTAGGCGATGACGGGACCCAATGGAAATCCGTTCACGTGACTTGATAGTGGTCCGCTTCCAGATGGCAGCAAATGAACGGCTCCAGCAGCGATTAGAACTACGCATACTCTAGATAATACGTAGAAAAAGGTTTTAGTAGTAGTGTCTTGCCTCCGGCCGCGGCGAGATTGAGCAGTTTAGCGACGAATCCTTGCTGGACGATTTTCGCGACTAATCCACCGCCGAATCCGCACGCGAACGTTAAAACAGTCGACAGAGACTGCAGAATCGTCAGCGTCGAGCCCATCGTGCTGAAGGCGCCGCTGATTCTCCACGGGAAGTGAGCGTCGATGAAGAACACGTGGTACATCGAATCACGTGATGATCCGGCCAAGAATTTTAATGAAGACGCAAAACTAATGATAGTTATTAGTAGTATTTTAGTGCTTTAGACAGCGTTCAAAGTAGGTAGAGCCAACGTAACCCCCGCGCATTGACTTGTGAACGTTCTGCTCAAATAATCGACGATTCGTGCTCAGAACTTCAGCCGCTTCCTTGTTAAGAGGATCATCTGGATTCGGCTCCTAAAATACACGTCTTGATTAAATTAATTAATTAAAAATATTGATTTACCAAAAATAAATATTGCAGTCCATAAACAATAGCATTAATAGTTAACACAGGCTTCCAATCTTCCCTAAGATAATTAACTTAATTAAATCAAATTAAATTAATTATTTTTTCGTACCTCAATATGTTGAGACAGACGTTTCCCTCTAGATCAATATTAGGATGATAGAGATTCGTCTCGCATTTGACTTTGGGTGCGTCATGTGGATATCCTTGTCCCACCTGTGTGCGCAACGCGCGCGCGCTAACGCGGAAAAAATGTATATCATTTTTCAACTCACCTTGAAACTGAATATAAATCGTCCGTTTTTATAGAATCCCTATAGGAAAAATTTTTTTCGTAGACAACAAAGTGGGTGGGGCCCCCTTATCATTTCTACGGCACCTCGTCCGGCGATATGATTAGTTTGAAGGTGAGCAGATCGTCGGGATCGGGAAATTTTATTTCGCACGTGGGCGGCAGATTGAGATCGTTGAGATCTGGGGCAGAAAAGGTCAGAGAGAAGGCGGAAGTGATGCAATCACGTGTTTCACCCACCTTTTGTCATCCGCAAAAGCGCTGGCGACGACTTTTTCGCTTGGGACGACTTGCACGCCGCTTCGTCGTTCTTTTTCTGCTGTTTCAGCGAGAAGAGCCGAATCATCTCGGCTGAAACAAAGGAGAAACAATGAGACGTAGCGCTGCGTTAGACGTTGTACGGGCTCGTCGTTCCGCATGCGTATTTGATCGCTGCGGCTGCTATCATGGTGAGCTTTGTCTTCTTCATCTGCTCGGTTCTTCGCAATCGGTTCATTTCGCGTTGTCTTCTACGTAGGCATCTCACAAGACGTTCAAAATAAAGCGTAAGCTGGCGAAAAAGATGGCGCAGAATCGCCCCATCCCGCAGTGGGTTCGTATGCGAACGGGAAACCGAATACGGTACGTTCGACGAACGTTTTCTTGGTCGAGCGAATAGTCCTAGCGTCTGTCTCACTTACAGATACAACTCGAAACGACGACACTGGCGCAGAACGAAGCTCGGGCTATGAGACTACTGACGTCATCAACGCAGTGTTTTTTTTAGCAAGAACGCGAGATGTATTAATAAAACAGTGCATTTCCACGTAACTAAAGGTCCCAGTCCCTCACCCAGACGAGTCACCTGACCCTACATCGACATCCCGTAAGAGTTTTCTTGAATGCCTTTTCTTGGTTGGTGAAATCATTGCCTGGGCCACGTTTTGCGTCAGAAAGTAATCCACCTGAAACCATAGATATATGAGAGAAGAAATCGCTCTGCTCTTACTGTAAACAATGATTCACATCCGCCGCTTGATCGCTCCGGCGACGATAGTCTTTTTGGGACTTTTATTCCTTACCTATCATTTTATCACGCAATCGAACCCTCGCCTGACGACCCGCGTACAACGGCGGACTGGGAAAGGCGGAGATGGAAGGGAATTGACCACCACGGTGATTCCCCGGAATCCCTATAACATTTCGGAGCATGGCTTCGCGTTTTCGAGCGTTCGTCGAATGCTCTTCTTTATCGGATATCCGCGAAGTTGTTCGACGCTCTTGAGCAGTTTTCTCGACGCTCATCCGAACGTCGTCATTGCGAACGAGTACAATTTCTTCAACGTCTGGCCTGAGATGCCCGAAAAACCGGAAAAATACGAACGCGATTTCATATATTCGGAATTGCTCCGAAATTCCATGCTTTCCGTTTCGCCGAAGGGAATTCGACGAATCCGGGACAACGTAGGGGAAGGAGAGTTAGCCTATCGCGTACCGAATGAATGGAACGGAAAATACAATAAAACTATAGAGGTAAAAAACGAAACATACTTAATTAAAATTAATTAATTAATTAATTAATTAATTAATTACCAGATAATTGGTGACAAGCATGCGTCTGCTACGCACGCTCTCACCCAACGAAACGCCCATATTTGGGGGGTGAAGAGATTGCACCAAATTGTCAACGTTCCCATTCAATTTCTTCATATCATACGAAATCCTTATGACAATATTGCCACATTGGCAATACGCGCCGTGACGAATAGGAACTTTATTCTGGAAGTAAGGGCTCTTACGTTTTCTCGTTTTTTTTTATTACGTCACTTTGTTTTCTTAGAAAAAGATTCTCGATGACGAGGAGTCGATTTACTATAAAATCAATCAATATTTTAATTTAGTTTCGAAGGCGAATTTCCTACGAAAAAAGTACGACGTCATAGACATTCACAGCATTGATTTGCTTCGACATCCCAAAGAGACAATGAAGAAATTATGCGCAAAACTCGAAATCAAGTGCAGCGAAAAATACCTGAACAATTGCGCTAGTCTTCTCTTCAAAACGCCGTCCCAATCGCGAAAGAACGTGAAATGGACGCCAGCTCTAATTGAAAGAGTGAAAAAACTGAAAAAACGCTTTGACTTTTTACGTCAATATTCGTTCACCAGCGATTAAAATCAACTAATTAATATTCTGTGTGCCTGTGAAGATGCGTAGATATTAACATGATTTTATTGACATCACGTGCTTGGGATTTTTTCACATTGTTACAGAACGAATGTTGTCACAGACAATGGTCAGGTTTTCTTTCCACGTGACCAGACGCTCCTTCAGGGAATTCCATTGAGGCATATCGTACTTCCGGTGCATCATAGAACTAAATTAATTAATTAATTAACGCACGCACTTATTAGTCTATAAATAATTATTATTTGATTTCTTACGTCACTGAGACTTTTTGGTCAACTTGATTGATTTTTGCTTTGATTAATTTTGCTCGAATTGCTACAAGAGAGAAAATGATGATGAAAAGGGATTTTGCTACTTTTATACCGTCTATGACAAATTCTTCAATTTTCTCTCTTTCCAGATTGAGGTTTTGCGCGATGACGTCAAAACTGACTTCCGTCGAAACGGCGGCGAGAGAAATCAAAGTCAAAAGCCGAATCTTTCTCAAATTTCCATCATAATTCAACCCTAAAGAAAAGAGAACCAATTAAAAAAATCCACAAAAAAACGCGCAAACCAACCTTTCTCCGTCATAAAATCCTTATTCCGCGAATAGAAATCCAAATAATCGGCCATAGTCCCCTCAACAAAAATCCTCAACAACTAAGAAAAAATATACATAATAAATAAGATTAAGACGCACCGAGTCACTGACCTCATATATGAGAGATCCCTTGAGCGCGATGACAGGAGCCAAGGCTAGCAAATGATCCAATATCAACGCCTCTGGATCCTCTATAACATCAACAATGCATTGTTCAGCGTCCGAAGCCGCTGTCACTGCCTCATCCACTGAAGCATATGTCTTGAGTAAAGCCACTTGAGCTTCACTCGCTTCCCTATGTATGTACATACTAATTATTTAATTTTTTCGTATATATTTAACTTTCTGTTTTTTGAAGTGTCTCAATGCTTTGTGTAGCGCGCGATACGCCTCTCGCGCTTTCGCTTTGTCCACGTTTTCCGTCGCTAGACGCGCGGTCAGCTGAAAACAAAAAATCAATAATTAAATAAATTATCTAATTGAGGTGTAGACCTGTTTGAGATTCCATGGGACGAGGGGCGTGGCTCCGAGGCTAACGGAAGCAGAGAGAACGCTCATCCAAATGTCGAGACGAAGAGATTCAATTCCCGTCATCATATCCAATATGAAATAGACGTTGTATAGTCTACGTAATCAATCTATTAACGCGCGTTAAGGAAATCCATAGGGGTTACAATTTGAGTCGAAATTCCGTTAGATTTTCGCTAATTTGTTTTTGGAGTGAACGTATT
Organism: Oscarella lobularis; assembly: GCF_947507565.1. Taxonomy (NCBI): domain Eukaryota; kingdom Metazoa; phylum Porifera; class Homoscleromorpha; order Homosclerophorida; family Oscarellidae; genus Oscarella; species Oscarella lobularis. The sequence goes on from NC_089183.1 coordinate 130,058, forward strand.
AGCGTTTCGACGTCGTCCAGCGCGAAAGAAGGAACGAACGATAGAACGCTATTCAGAACGCATTCCGCTTCTAATCGAATTAATTAATTTATTTATTTATTTATTCTATGTTTCCTTTTTGCCTGTTTCCGACGCTTTTTCGAGATAGGCGCTAATTTTCTGCGCTATTTTGATGACGATTTGCGACGTTTTCGAATCTTCGTCGAGTCCCAAGTCGATTCCCAGCGATTCGACGTATTCTCGCAGTTCGCTCGCCTAAATGAGGACTCCGGTACAGTTCGGGGTGCTAGAGGAGTGCGCTGGGCACCTGTGCATGCTCGGATATGCCGATAAAAACGGGAACGGACGCCATGTGCTTCTACGCTATCCGGGAAAGACAGCGTTCCCGTACAACCTCCTATGATTTGCTTCAAGTCGCTTTCTCGAAGCCCTCACTACAATTTGGCGCTCGAAGAATGGTTTTTAAAAGTTAATATGAAACGAGGCTTAGAACGAACCTACTCTCTAGGTTGATAGCCAATTGGAATTTTGCAAAATGTAGCATTTTGTATCTTTACGAGAATTCGCCGGCTGTAATACGAAATCTAAAGATTTTTCTATTTCTAATAAAGCGTCTCTTTAGATTGTCATCGGAAGACATCAGGTTCGAGAATAAATGTATTATTAATTAATTAATTAAAACTTTCTATTAGAATCCTTGGCTCGAGTGCAACATTCCCGTATGCAGAAAAAATCACGTTGATATCGTAAGGAGGCAGAGTGGCGGAGGAACAGTTTATCACGTGGGCGCACATCACATTCACTCATTTTTTGAATTATTTTTGTCTCAGGACATAGGAAACGTCAATCTATCGTTTCTTACGTCAAAACACGAATACAAAAGATTAAAAAATTTGGAGTTTATTATTAGAGTGCTACGTAATCAATTAGGAATCAAAGACGTCACAATATCCCCAAGAGAAGACCTTATGTTATTTGATAGATTTAAGGTTTTTAATTAAAAAACGCCACTTTAGCTCATTGATTTCTAAAAGGGTTTTGGCTAGATATCCGGGTCAGCATCGCGAATAACCCGTATAGGCGCCTTTCATCACTGCACTTTGCTTCTCAACGTAAACTCGCACAAAATTAAAACGTATCTTAGTCCCAAAGATGTGAGAGACACGTGGACGTTTTTTAAATCAATATAATAACGTCTACATATGTATTATTGCAGATTGGTATTGTTACCAAGGCAACTCCTAGCACGCGTTCTCCAGTGGGAAATCTATCCCAGATTGCATCCGGGGTAGATTTTGAAAGAATTTCTGTTGCCATGGCATCAGAAATTGACTGTAAAGTCCCGGAGAACGTTGACCCAACAAAAGAAAATACGTACAAAGGAATAGGTCGCATAGCGGATAAACTCAAGGTAAAAGAAAAGGGGGGAAACGATAGATACGGACACGCCCCCAACGGTTGCTATAGAGTTGGGACTGGACGTTTGGAAAAACGCCGTTTTTTCTTATAAGGGGACTTAAGAACAAAGATTGCGTAAGACAAAGCCTATAGAAAAATCCCTAGAACAATTCTTTCTTTCTAAAGTCTCTAGAGCTCCAGTGTAGAGACGGAACCATAGAAACGGCAAAGATTACGAGTCCCGTATTAGATCCCCATGTACAAGAAACAGTCGAAGATTATTTACAAGGCAAAATAGAAAATAACTTTTTCTCATAATTAATTTAATTAATTCAGGGTGTCCTCTGCGAGAAATCGATTTGAAAATCGCTCTACAAATGGCAACGGAAACTATAGGCGTCGAAATTAATTCTATAAAACAGTTAATTTTGTCTGCGGGGTTTTAATTAATTAATTAATTAATTAATCATTTAAATTGAGCTTTTGAAGCCAGCGGGGAAGTTTTTGATTCGATTCTAATAAAATTTTCGCTAACCTTTTATTGTGAGACTGAAAATAGGATTGGAGAAATTCCAGCAGTGCGTCGTCTAGATTGGCATTATTCCATGACGTCATTGATTGACACGTGACTGCGGTTGAATTAGAAACGAGACAAAAACGTCTCGTATCTTTATTCAATCTATTAATTATTGATTTATAGGTGTCAACGCGTAATTAGGTGTACTACACGCACTTTAGAATTCTTTCGTAATCAAACTGCTCTTTGATTTCGAGAAATGTTTGAATTTCTGCCAAAGAATTGACGGGATTCGTTTCAAAGTTATCTTTATCCAAAATTAATATCTGGCATGATAAGAATAATATGTACGTTATAATTAAATAATGACCAAACCTGATCACGTGAATATTTCTGCATAAAAACGTGTATCAAATTCGCGTGCAATCCCATTCGAAGGCACTCGGGCATTTCGCTCATTTCAAATAGTCGATTCAGCAGAGAATTCTACGTACATCAAATCTAAAATATACGTATATAACCTAAACACTATTTACCTTGCAATGCTCGAGTACAAAACGTATGGGATCTTCAAAAAGAAAGACAATCTTCGCGTCGGGTAAAAGAGCGTGAACGCGAGCTAAAAAATCGACGTCCGCGCTTTCAATTTCAAATGAATCAATAATAAAATAATCCGTTTCCAAATTAGGAAACAGCGTCATATACCTGTACCCCCCAAAAAAAGATGAATAAAAACGCCCCCTCCAAGCGTTTTAATTCGTCGTACCAGTCGAGACCGGACATGTAATGTCTCGTGAAAAATTGAGTCGATTTCCGGGTTTTTGATAAAACACGTGGATGAAAAGTTAGCCAATTGTGAAGAAGAGGAACGCCGACATTTGGGGGACCGACTACTAAAACGTTTGGCAAACTGTTGCAAGGCTTATCGGAGTTCCAAATTTCCTTGTGTAACGGATTCAAGCAAGGTGGCTACGTACGTATGCTTAAACCTATTGATTATTAATCAATATTTATTTTTACCTGCCAAATGGGAGTTTCATCTTCCGGGTAATCGCTAAAATATATTTCGGCTAATACGGCTGGAGGACGAAATTCTAATTGAATATTTGTTCGATGATGAACGAATCTGATTAGAGTTTTCCACATGAAATTTGCCAGTCGATCGCTACCATAATTAGACATATGCGTCATAAAAATGCTAATCTAATACACACGTAAAATTCTGAATTTACTAATTAATTAATTTCTTTGACGCACCTTATTATTCAATAGAGTTTGAAAAACGACGCCCCCTTGAACGCTCTCCTCTAATGCGTCAAGTCCTCCCTGATATTCCTCAAAAGTATTCACACTCGTATAAACACCGCAGATTTGCCGAGGCAAAACCTATAAATAAATAATAGAAAGGATACACGTATGAATATTATTAATCAATGTCCTTTCTAGAAGAGGAGTCGTCTCGAGACTTACTTGTATTCCTTTATACTTGAACCCTCGTATCTTATATGCTGGCTTGTTATTGGGATGGAGATACGATGACGTCACGCTTACATTATAGACTCGTTTCCACGCTTTGTACAAGGGCTCGTGGACCGGATAAACCCCGGAATGATGCGGAGCAACCGAATAGTGAGGAACCAAAGGAAGACCACGTGACAACCCAAAATCTTTATTAGATTCCATCGCCATGACGAGATCATTAATACGGGAATATTTGTGCGGTTGCTCGTGTCGCGGCATGTGTCCGAACCAGAGGAATTCCGAAGCGTTGCTAAGCAACGCGTCATCACCGGCGTTCTCAATCGGAGAACCGACGCGAAAAAATTTGGAGGAGAAACCTAAATAGAAACGAAACCCGGATATGTGCTGTCGTATCCACGATTGCGTTTGAATGAGAGCTCCGACGTCGTTGGGAGTTAATCGTATGCCCGTTTTGCCCGTGAATATATCATCTATGTCGATTTGAATGTACCGCGTCGATGATACGGGAATCGAGGCGGACGAAGCAAAGTGAAGGGCGTCGAGAAAAAGAACGTGGAAAAGCCAAAAATCTGCGTCACTGAAACCGAAGAAAATTTGACGAATTTTTCCAATTCCCAAAAGGGCTAAGCTGCTCTTCATTGGCTTCTTTTGACGTTTCATTGTAGATAACCCGTATAATACGGGACTGTAGTCTCGATTTCGCGTCATCAGTTTGACCCATTGCTTCGATTTGACGTCACTTGTATAGGGAATGTCTTTGCTAGCGCGCGTTAGACGCAAATGAGATGACGCTTTTGCGCTGACGCTCACATTTCGAATTGTTACTATGGGAACGAGAGCAATTTGAAATTCTTCGAGACGAATAATGGAATCGGTAGGCGTGGCGAAAAACACGTGACCAACTTGATATTGACGCGAAAATTCGAGAAGAAATTCTTTATCCAATGGCTCAAGTTTTAGATAAGTCGTCACGTGATCAAAAAAGAGTAGAGCAAATCGACTCGTAAGGGTTCGGCGAGTCGAATCGTAGCGCGTTAAGACAAGTCGCGATGGACTTGAAAGATTGTGGAGAATAAATAATATTCGATTTCTATTCAGTTGCTCTTTTATGGCTTCGCCGTTTTTCGTTTGGCTGTGCGGAACGATGACCAGAACGCGAGGATCGCGTAGAGGATTCGTCGGCGAACCGGCGTGGGACGTGAAACGGTGTGACGTCAGAGTCGGAGGAGGGGCGTGGTACTCATTCTCCTCCTCTTCTTCCTCTTCTTCTTCGTCCTCCGTTTCGCTTTCGTACGTACCAAGTCTTACGTAGAGAGCGTCTTCGGAAAGGCTCGGCGTGTTGGCGCCGTTCTTATATAAGTTGTTCGTCGTTTTGATCGCGTGTTTCGACGCGTTTTCCTCGAGAGGAGCCTCGGCAAAGAATTGAAACACAATCAACGTCGTTACAACGAAAAGACTCAGTAGGCAGCCAATTCGCAGAATTGTCGATAGTCTTCGAGGCAAAAACATCGCGAAAAAGCAAAAACCCGGATACGAGGCGTGGACCCCCGGATAAAAATTCAATACTGCACTGGGGACGGGGACTACATATTCTATTATACATGTGTATATACTGTACCTCTCTAAGTTACAAAAAAACTATTTATTTATTTATTGTCATTTTCATTCTGCTGCACAAGCAGATGAACGTTTCCATCTTTCTTGAATGATTCTTTCTCTTTTTCTTCCCCACCTTGCGGTTGCATAGCAACGCCGCCATTTTGAGCTGCTGCTGCTGCCGCCGCCGCCGCTGCCGCCGCAGCCGCCGCTTGTCTCTCCATGAGAAGTTCCTGCGATCGAAATCGACCGCCTTCCCCACGAACGCGTTTACACGCGTGCTGATGCCGAGATTCGTGCATGTATTTCTATCAATAATAATAAATACACTATTAATTATTATCGACTACAGTATTAGGAATTATCAACGCACTTTTCTATTCTTAGGCAATTTTCCCTCCGCTTCCAATTTAGCGCGCGCTTGCCTCCTCTTCAAAATTCGATTATACTGCTTTGCGTTGACGTAAAGAGGTTCCTCTTCGTAAATTTCCGTTGATATGGGAACGCGCGGCATGGCGTTCATCATGACCATGCCGCCAGGAAGCGTCAATCCGCCCGCCGACGCCGGTTGAGTGATGGCGGGCGCCGATTGGACGAAGCCCTGTGTGACGTGTACTCCGCCCGTCGTCGCGGCAACGGGAGCCTGCGCATTGCCCGTTACGTAGATTTCGTTCGGTTGGTAGTAGATGACGTCCTGCGCCTGTGCGGCGAGGTGCGTCGGCGCGTTCGGAGCCGACGCGTCGTCCGGATCGAGGCTCGGCATCGATTCCGGATCGTCGTGGGCTCCCGGTCGGGGTCCCGCTACTTGAACGGAGAGTGGAGTCGATAGTTTCATTTCTTCCGACGCGGAAATTGGCGTCGCTGTCGCTTGGTAGTGCTCCATCGGCGAGACAAAGCGTTTCGAACCACCTTTCGATAAAATTGCGCGCGTTAGATACATGACGTCACGACATACGTAATCGGGTAGTACTGTGATATAATTGTAAAACACACACATAATGTTCAAACACGTGACTCGGAATAATTCATTTCCCTATCTTCTCTTTTTCTCTGTCTTCTTATTGCCGTCATTCGACTCCTTCTTCATCTTTCTCTCCCTTCTCACGGATTCGCCAATTTTTCGCGTTGATATCAACAGCACGGCCGTGGTAAAAACGGACATGAGCAAAGGCATGGGCGGAGCCTCTCCCAAGTAGGACCGAATAGCACGTACAGTCACACTTACAAAATCGCGTTCCAAAGGAGCATCATCATCAGGAATCTATAAAAAATAAACACGTGACGCATTTAACGAAATATATAAAGTTAATTAATTACTCTGTAGTGCATGCCAATTGAGTTTAGGAGATATTCCCGTACGATAGATACGTTCTTAGCTATGGGTGACATGTACAAGTCCTTGTCTTCTTCTCTTCTCCACCAATTTCTAATGAGATTAATAACGTCATGATGATGATGATGACGTCACATATGCAATCTTACTCCGTCTCTTCATTCCAACCGGTGAAATGATAACGATAGAATTTAGCGCGGATAAATATCGGCGGTTTGTCGGGAAAAGGATTTTTTTCAAGGAGAGACAAAACTTAGAAAAGAAGAAATAGCGTTTGGAACTGTATCTATGCGCTGGGTTGCTACATATAGGATACCGGATTTTCTATTGTGAAGCAATCGCCACAAAAGATTAACAAACCACGGATTATTCTTATATTCGCCGAGAGCTGCAAACCACATCTGCCAATCAAGACGAGGCTGATGAGGCGCTAAAACAAAAAAAAACACAATCAAATCCCAAATAAAAATCTAAAAATTCATACCAACAATGGGCGGAGTTTCTGAAGGATCTCCAGGCTTGTACAAAAACTCATAAGCCTATTAATTAATTAATTAATTATTATATTAATGTTGTTAGCGCGCTTGCCTTCCATCCTGAGTCCACTTCATTGCTTCCTTCTATGACAATTTCAGGTCGTCCTTCAACGCCAGTCATTCTAAAGAAAAAAAACATAGAAAATCAATACTTATTAATTTATATTTACCTTCTGAATAATCCGTATGAATTGACCAATGACAAGTGGTAGCCCTGCATGTTGTCATGGAGACGGTGAAAGACCGGCCAGACGATGTCTTTCGTGGAATAATCCAAAACAGAAAACGGAATCTAAAAAATCAATTAAGATTGATTAATTAATTAATTAATTAATTATATACCAGGCTCATTCCAAACATTGTCACGGCAACGCCAGACCAAAACACAGTCAAAACAAAACTGAAAATTCTTCCAAAAACGTTTTCATCAGAACGCACAAGAGATCTAAAAAATCCAATTAAATTCCAATAAAATAAGAAATTATTTACCTGTAGATGGCCTTGAGAATTTCAATCCCCAATGAAACCAATCCAATATAGACAGTATAGGGCATGACGTCATGTAAAGCAGCAGTAAATCCCTTCAACGAAAACCCTTCAGGAAAAAAATCTTAAACGAGTCACGTGATTATGACTATTGTTACCAATTGAACTGACAATGGTTTTGCTATCAAAATCAATGTAGATATTAAAGTAGCGAACTGTGTATCCGAGCATGATAATGAGTACAATGATGGTGACAAGACGCGACGCGATTTTGCATAATTTCTTGGAAAATAGCCTCTCAAACACCGAATCTTCTAAAAAACAAATATCATAATTATTTATTTTAATTAATTAATTAATTGAGACCTACTTTCTTCGTGTTTCCAACCAAACGCTTTGCTTATGTAGCGATCGTCGAGAAGCGAAAAGCAAAGAGCAATTGTGTTCAAATTGAAAAAATTGTAATTTCCCGTCAGAATGATACACAGTTGAAAGAAGACCTTCACAATAAATGAAAATATAAAATAAATCAATAAGAAGCTACCACGTGACCTACTTGAAGATAAAAGGCAATGAGACGAAGCGGACGTACGGGAACAAAGAAGAGAAAGGGAACGGCAATTTCAATAAAATACGTTCCAACAACGGAGAGCTTTTGAAACCATCCGGGAAGTTGATGAGCATACCAAGCCAAGGGAGTTGGAATACACTAATCATTATTGAATTATTTATAATTTGATACTAAGATTCATCATAATAAAATTACCTGAGTCTCGTAATGATAATCCAAAGCTAGATTAATTTAATTAATTAATTTGATTAATTGTATCCGGGACTTGCCTGTTAGACTCCACCACGTGGGACATTGGCTCGTTAATTTAACGATCCCGGATGCAAACATGAGACGGAAGAGAAGCCATTTGACTAGCCACATCATAACCCCGTCATGATGCTGAGAAGAAGGCCTAAATTGAATTAATTAATTAATTAATTATGTCTAAATTTAATTATACTTTTGCCAGAATTTTAGCGAGAATGGAGCAACTAGAATGGCAAGAAATCCCGTTTCAAGTAGCAAAATGTCCCATTGAAACCACATAAAAGTTTGTCCAAACTAAACACAAATTAATTAAATTAACCCGTCTATTGTATTGATTTCTTCTCTCTTATAATACATACATAATAAATGGAATAGTAGAACCACCAGAGACAGAGATAGACAAGCGATGATCGCATCGTTTCAAAGAGCAGCGTTCCAAAGGCGAGTGCAGCGCCAAGTAAACACAGAAGATCGAGTCCAGACTCCGCGCTCATGCCCATGTATCCTCGAATGAGAAAGAGAAGCGAGGGTTTCTGAAGAAATCGATCCCACGCCGAGAAACGAGAGTCTGAAGATAAGGACATAAATAATGATAGGGTTAAGGTGTGGGAGGGGCTTGGAATGTGCACTTTGTTGGATTCCGCTAGAGCGTTTGCTCGAAGATCGTTTTTCTTACCGAATGGCATCAGTCTGAAAACAGGAAGTAGTCCGTCGGTGCCGTAGAGACCTGTTAGAACGATCTGGTTAGTAGAGAAGCGCGACCCGGGCTTGGCTTCCGGTTTGGATTTGGAGTGGGAGGCCGATTTACCGGGAATTTGGACGTATAGGGATAGGAAAGCGAAGAGATAGATGGCTCCGAGTGACCAGAGGAAGATTTGGCGAACGTACGCCTGTTCCATGGCGTTGACAGGCAAAAGAAAGCAACAAATGCCACGTGGAATAGAAGAGTCGCACCCCGGATAAGGCGGCACGTCTCCCGGCTGTGATAAGGCTGAAACATTCCACAATTTACGCTTTCCTAATGGGAAACTTCGACGACTAGTCTTTTCATACATAAAAGATTCTATTTTGACTATCTATTTTACTGCGCTGTCCTTCGTTCGTTCATTTGAGGCTCTACGCACCTTCGCGCACATTCGCGCTAGACTGCGCGGCGTTTTGGCGGGATCGCCACAATGGAATCCCGTTTCGCTCATCTCCTCAAGCCCATACGCGACCTCGCGCGCAACTGGGACATCGACATTGCGTCCGAACTCGAAGACTACCTCGCCGAGGTCCCAAACAGCCAAAACTCCCCGTGTCTAGCACAAAATACTCTTTCAGCTCGAAAATATCGTTTTCACGGTCGATGGCGGCACGACGACAATGAATTTCATCGAAGCAGCACTTCTAATACAAGGATCGACGTCCATCTACAGTCGAAAGGTGGAAAAAAGCGACGCGATTATGCGAAGACCTTAGCGCGCGTTCTTCTCCAGGTAGAACACCTCTATACACTCGTTTATCAAGCGCTCGACCTTCTATCGACAAAAAAGTAAAATTTTAATATTGTTTGATATCAACTAATAGTGGAATCTAAGACGTAAAGAGGCGCAATTGCCTTCCGTAGACGAAGAGGGAAGAGATGGCGATATTTCAGTCGCTCAAAAAGACGAGGCAAATTCAATTTAATAAATAAATAAATAAATAAATACATTTTATAATTTAGTTTTTGAGTTTGGACGACATTTGCGAGGGAAAACATTTAATTAGGAGAAAAAGTCAGTCGGATTCGAGAGAAGCAAAAGTGAGAATATTTCCCCAAATTAATTAATTATTTAATTAATTCCAAATGTTAGGAAATTGGTATGAGAGATGAAACAGTGTGGTTTGGCAGAACAATTCACAACAAAGAAACGTCCCTTGTGTAAATATAAAAATAAATAGTTAAAAATAATTAATACTATTGTAAATATAGTGATAAAGACGGAGAGCCAATAGGATACAGAGCTGACTACAAAGTAGACACCTAATTAATATAAATATAGCCTGCCCCTAAATTTAATTGAATTTTAGATGATGTCAGCACTAATTGGTGACGATGGTGCTGTCGTCATGGAGACGACTCACTTACATAAAACCATTTCGAATCCTAATCAACCCATAATTAACGAAAATCCAATTGAAATTCGTCAAAATGAGAAAGAGGAAGAGTGGGGAGGAGGAGGAGGAGACATTCCTGACATTCCATATGAAAGCGGACAAGTCAAAACTCTAGAATAAGAAAAAAACAAATAATTAAATAAGTTATTTAATAATTTAGATGTCTCCTCCGTCATCTCCCGTTCAAAAAGACCCAAATCCTTCATCAGATGACGACGATTTACCGGTAGTGGTGATACAAAATTAAAAACTCAAAAGTTCTTATATTAGATTTAGAAACTACCCCGATGCACAGCGTGGGATCCTCTCAATCCTGACGTCATTCCAGAAGGAAAATATCTCAAACCCTTCAAAAAAGGCCGTCCTTTCTCCGCGCGAATTTCAACCGGCGACGATGACGTCAAACCCCAGCGAAAACGGAAGCGAAATAAAAAACAAAAAGTCCATCCCAGGCAAGAGGAGACGTCATTTTTCAAATTTATGATGCAACCAGGTAAATCATGAACACTCCACTTACGAACAAAAGACCAATAGAAATTGACGTCAGACCCGACTAAAAAGCAAAAAGAAACGAAAATATTCAAAGCAGTACTCTTCCCAGGTCCAAAAAAAAAAGATTATATATATATAATTATATATACCCATAGAATCGACGATAATGGAAAAAGCGTATCGCGTGGAAGAACGATTTCGAGAAGTGCAGCTGCAAGAAGAGAAAAGAATATTGGTTAGTTAATTACTTAAAAAGAAAAATCAATTTTATGTATAAAATTCCATAGAAATGTCTTCGCGAGGACAGCGAAAGATTTTTCGAAAATTTAGAGGAGGAGGATGAAGAAGAAGAAGGAGGAGGAGGAAATGATAATGGGGGTGGTGGAGGGGAAGATTTTTTTGAAAATCAAAATGAGGAAATTGAAATGGGAGCCGTAGAAATGGATTGTGACGCGGCCCAGACGTACGAAGATCTCGTCCAAGAACATCTCGTCAATAAGGTGGGGTCAAAAATAAATAAATAAATAAATAAATAAATAAATAAAGATTCTACTATGGATATTTCAGGATCTTCTAAAGAGAATTCCTCGAACGGATATCGATCTTCAAAAGTGGGGCAAAAAGCTTCAAAATCATCTCGCCTTAGAAGTGAAGAAAAAAAACCGACCCTCACACAGAGAAAACCCTCTATATGTTTCTCTATAGGAGAGCAGACCTCCCTTCAACATGCAGACATGTTGCAAAGAGGTACTAGAACGCCTGGAGGATCTCTCCGTCAAAGAAACGGGTATATCTACGCATAGAGTAGATTTAGAGCCCCCTTTCGTATAGTGTCCCCCCTCTCATCTAACCCCACGTCTATAAAGGCGAGTAATAGGGTAATAGAGCCCTCGTTTCACTCAAAGCGACGCAACGTTCTCTCGATTGGTCACTTGCCTTTGTGACGTCATTGCTCTCCTAGTTACGTGGCGCTGCGTTGCTATGTGAACCAAAGTCCCGCATTAAAAAGAGCCCTATCTCCTCCTGGTCTTTTACTTAGAGAGCCCCGGGGCGCTATTCGCGCGATTACGGTATATATATATATATATATATCTAATTGATTAATCAAGGGCGGACTGATTCTCCCGTTTCGTTTCTGAATCTGACGTCAGGAGAGGAATCTTTCCAAGTGTGTCGCATGTTTGTTGCGAGTCTCCACTTGGTACAAGAAACCAATAATAATAATAAATAAATCAATATTGACGTATAGGTTAATACGGGTAACGTGGACGCAGTCCAAGAGTATCCCCAACCTCCAGATCTGATACTTCGAAGCAGAGACTTGGCTGAAGACAAGATGGAAGCCTATCTAGCTCCTTCACAATTACCTTAGTTTGAACATTACATGACATTGGGTTACACTTGAGTTTGCACGTGCTTTGAGTTTTTCAATTGTGTGTGACGTCAAATTCCGAGATGTTCTTTTGCCATGTCTATAAGATCGCTTTTCTTTCCGGAACTCTTCTTTCCGATTGCCTTGAGATATTCCTTCAACGTTGCTACAGTCAATTTCGACATCTAAATTCCAAAATCATTAGACTAATAATAATTAATTAATTAATTAATTAATTTCTCACTGTGCCGTTCTGAGCATGCTCACGCACTGTAGCAATGATGACGTCAGCGTCGGCTTGTGACAATGTCGCTCTCTTGGCAGCGGCCCCGCCCCCAGAAGGACCAGCCTTAGAAAAAACCTAATTAAATATTTAATTGTTATTGATTTTGTACCCGTTTGCGACTTGCTCCAGCTGTTATTGCGTCATAGCCATTTGGATAGACTGCGTCAGCGAATTCCTTCATAATTCGACCAGCTCTTTTTTCCATTAGATCAACATCCGGTTCTGTGTTTTCACAGATGAGCCCCGGATTCCCATATAAAATTGTCTGTGTTTACCTGTTAGATCTACTATTTCATCTGGAGCGTCTCTGTCCAGAGCTAGGGCTTCTAAATTGCTATAGTGTTGCTGAAGTGCTACAAATACCAGTATGTATGTGACGTTTCCTCAATTAAATTTTTTGTACCAGGATTTTCGAAAGATTCGCTGCTGAACTTGAATTTCAATTTTTTCACGACTTCCAGCGCTTTGTCAATTTGTTCCTCATTAGCTAAGTGCAACAATTATTACGAATTCTGCTTATTATATTAATTAAAAACCTTTCTCCATTTCCGGATAAACCAATTTTCTCAATTCGTCAGCAAATGGCAAATAGACCAAATGAAAGCCCGGAGGAGAAATCTGGACTCTACGATCATCCACTTGTTCAGCCTATAGAAGAAATAAAACACGTGACCCTAATCTTTTATGAGGAAAGAGGAAAGAGTGGACCTCAGGAATGAGAGCCACAAAACGAGGCAAAGAAACAGTGCGCGGCGTAAAAAGACAAATTGCGACGACGTCACGTGACAGAGCACGTTTCAGAAGAGTAGCAAACAACTTGCCACTACCCTTGATCACCTAATAATGAAAATTAATTAACAAAACTATTTATTTTTGATTGATTAATTAAAGAAATACAGTTTCATCCGGGTATATGAAATTGGATGGCTTCACCTGATAGAAGCGTTTCACAAACGATTTCGGCTTGAAGCCGAGAAGCTTGAGTCCTGAAAAAACTAATTAAAAAGTATTGATTTATTGATTTTTGAGACCTGGTTCCACGAGCTGCTTCATCGAATCCACTTCATGTTTCTCAAATATTATTTTATCTCCGCCGTATTCGTACGAACGTTTGATATCAGTGGGCATCAACATAGTTCCCGTATCCTATAAAAACAAATAAGATTAATTAATTAATTAAGTGTATCTCTCTCACTTCGCATATGTTCTTTGTTCTCGGCTTCACTTCCTCGTTGCTACGGGCATCCAATTTCACAGCCACGCCCTTTTTTGTTGATCTTGCCAAAGCGTACCTGAAAAATCAATAAAAGTTAAGAAGAAAATCAATAATTTACTTCTATTACACTCTTATTCCTAATTCTAATCCGGGGCCTAGGATAAAGGGAATGTTCATCAGAGATCTCTTCTTATGATCCTTGGATCTCACTCTAGATATAAAAATTAATTATTGTAATTATTAATATTGTTTTTTTCAACCTGGTTAAAAGCTCTTCGAATTTGTCGCTGGGATCTGGAAGCGTTCCCGTATCTTCGTCTTCTGCTACCATGACGATATCCTTATTGAATCAATAATTATCATTATTTTAAATTTTTTTGAATTTTTTGACTTGATAAAATGTTTTCGAGTCGAACGTTCCCTGGGGCGGATTCAAATGCAATAATTCAATTTCAACGCCATTTTCAAAAAGATCCTAATTAAAATTAATTTCAAAATATTTATAAATTATTAATTAATTAAAACCTTGGCTTTGGCCTTAGCCTGTCTCTAAAATTAAACCAAAAGTAATGAAAAAGTTTAAAAAATTCAATATTTTACCACAAGTGCCAAATTTCCGGCGTGAGGATTATCATTATCAGTGAAAATCATAACGCGTTTGTGACCAATTTTTTGCGAACTAAAAAACGCATTTAATACATAAATCAATAATTATATAATCTCCCGTGATTACCTATTGGCAAACATTGTACCACATGTCCATAGAACATCATACAAGCTAAAGACGCTACTATGACCAAACTTCGCTTTAAACTTTTCGTGGCAATCTCCTAAAATCAATAAGTATTTACCTAATTAATTATATTAATTATATTAATTGCCTTCTGACAGTTCTTCCAGCTCGAGAATTCGTTTAGCATCCGGGGAATCCAAATCGTGTAGAACGAAGACGTTTTTGAAATCGCTCGAATTTTTTTTCTTTGCCTATTATTATTATTATTATTACGTCCAATGAGATAGAAGAGACACGCCCCCGCCCGCATACCGTTCCATAGAAAACGATGCCCACCAAATCGCGATCGCTGCTAATAATCTTATTGCTCAAAACGTTTTTAGCGCACTACGAAGTAGAAACACTAGTGGGCGTGGTCGGTTTTTGCAAAAAATCTTTTTTTCTACTCGCAAGGATAACGAATACGGACATTCGCCCGCTTCGCGCTCCACGAACATTGATTCTGAGCAGTCGACGACGAATATTAGACTGTCTTTCGAGCTCGTGCGCGTCTAGAATTCGTTTTCGTCACGTGATACGTTTTTTCGCGCTTGTTTCGCTCGCCTCCGCGTCGGTCGACTCTTCGTCGGCGTCGTCGTCGCCGTATTCTCCGCCAGTGCGATAGGACGCGCCCCAAGTCCACGACGATGACGAGAACGTCTCCATACGCGCTTCGAACTAGCCGAGTCCCGGATTTAGCTATAGAGTCTAGCCCGGATCTTTGACTTCGTACGGTACTAACGCACACAATTAAAAATGCAAAAAATCACATTTACTGTGTAAACGACACGTAACTGAAAGCAGTTAATTGGGGCTCTTCGCGAGTCAGTCTACTTGAGACTCTGTGTACGTTGAAGTTTGGCAGGAGCAATCATTTTCAATTTTCTCTCTTGAAAAGGTTCTGCAGGTGGCAATATGGCAGTTTTGATTTTATTCTGCCTTTTGTTAGTTTCAAATTGTTTTCCAGCTGCGTCTTCCCCAACTCCAGAGTCACTGCTCGTACTAATTAGGCTGCTATTTGAGATTTTTCTGACAAAATCTAGACAAAAAATTCATAAGCGTACAAGACACGTGAACGTTATCTAAACCTGATAAGGAGGGTTTTCGTTCTTCAGTGAACGATGCATTTGACGACGACAAAGACGCCGTCTCTCTAGATCGTTCCGTAGCAGTGGAACGAGCATCTATACGTACACAATATAAAGTTGCAAAGACTAAGAAAGATATTCACCCACCATCAGTACTTCGTTGGTCAGGCAAAGGTCTTTGCTTCTTTTTTCCTTTTAGTCGGCTTTTTGCCTATAATAGTGTATTGGAAAAGAGATCGAGTTGTCTACGATTTCATTACCTTTTTCTCAGAAAAATTCTCGTCAGAATCATCTGAAAACGTCGACTCCTTCTGCAGTCTCTCGAAATGCTTCATAGCATGATGCGCACGTTTTCCCTAAACAAAGTTTCAACATGAAACGTCTACAGTAGAGCATCACTTGAGTTCTACTACTTTTGGTTTTGATCGACTGGCTAAAGCGACGTCTTGATAAACATAATCTCTCGCCCTTTCAATTCCCTTTTCTTTAGTTATCTCTCCATTGGAGACACTGCGGAGTATTTCTTCAGCAGTTCTTGACGTCATGCCAAGTTTTGACGGTAAGTAGAGTCCTGATAAAACATTTAGAAACCAAAACCTAACTGACTGTAAATAACTGTATACCCTTTGATTGCTGAAGAGTTTTCACAGCAGCAACCGCAAGTTCAGGCTCTATGAGAACGAGCAATAAAGCTCTACTATAGTCAAAATGAAGCAAATCGTTTACCGTCATAGACATTTGGGCATTCACTTTTCTCAACCTTGATAAATAATGAATCATTTCACTGGATTAGACGTATGCGCGTCTTAGTTTACTTGAACGGATTCAGGAAACAACTTCACCAACGCTTCAAGAGTCATATGCTCAAAGTCTGGTCTGATATCCGACTTGTGGCAATAGCACAAGGCGGCAGCAATCCCTGCAAAAAAACGTCGTTATTCGAGCCTCTAACACACGACAAATTCTCTGCCTTTTAAAAAGTTTTGATCACGAAAGTCGCACTGGATTTTCTGCGTGTCTTGCTGGCCTCCTTGACTCTGCTGACCCACTAAACTGACGCCATTGACGCTTAAAAACTTCCAGCAGCCTTGCAGTGACAGATAAACCATTTCTTGCTGATTTTCAGTATTGACGATTTGGAAACGAGAAACATCGGGTTGCTTATAGTAAAATTCCACTTCTCCAACTCCAATAGTTGTGCCTCTGCTGGAGAGTGTCGCCTTAGCTTTTCCTTCCTTGTCTCTCGGCCATCCTACATTTATTATTTACTAAGGTACTATATGCGGTAGCATTTTTATTACGTACTTGGAGAATTTGCCACGGCTGTTAATTGATTAAATCCTCTCTTGGCTTTTTCATTGAAAAGACAGCAGGGAGAGCCGTTATCTGCTTGGCTAACGGACTCAAACGTCAGTGTTCCATTCAAGGGCATGGACTTTCCATCTGGAATCAATACCTCCACAGGAACAACAGTCTATTTATAAAAATTCACGAGCTATAAAACGGTGAACGAGTGGTGATGTGAACTGTACCTCAACTGGAATTCTGGCAGGCTTGATTAAAATTCTGGCTGTATGTTCTGTATCGGACTCAGACTGAAAACCAGACGTAACTTCTGCTGCTGACGACGAGTCCGTCGAGGCGCCTGTTTGAACTCGGCGACGGGAATAAGGAGGAGACGGAGGAGAAGGAGGAGGAGGCCGCGGAAGAGCTCGAGAAACAGACTCTTCAGAGCGCTCCTTCAGTTAAATTACGGGGGGTTACAATTGAATGCAAATCGTATTATAATGACTGGTACTTGGGTTGAGGGTGGCGTAGACGAGCTGCCACCACCACGGCCTAAGGCCGCGTTTGTGTAACAAAAAGTCCTCGGTACGAAGCCGGCGGCGGCGCGCACTTGATTGGCAGAGCCATTGGGAGTTTGCGTTGGGACCGAAGTTTTCGGCGGAGGACGGGGAAGAACGCGCGGCGGCTGTCCCTGTGCGGCGGACGCCCTTTCCCGCAGACGTTCGTGAACTGAAAAAAAATGAGCGAATATGCGGTGTATCAAACCACTGGCTATATAGTGAACCAATAGGCGCTCGTTTCTTACCATTTTGACTCATGATGAAAAATTTAGCGAGGAGAATCTACAGGCGTCCGTTCGCTATTCGAGTCGAGCGTGAAGTGTCCGTTCTTTATCACATGCAATCGGTTTGCACTCTGCGCAACGGATTCAAGCGGAGCCACAACAAGGAAACAGAAAGCAAGATAGAAAGCGGCGTGCCTACGTCACCGTATACTGATTGCTATTATCTAAAACAAGCAAAGCGGATGTGCTTGCGTAAATGCGAATAAAGCGACGTAGGAGGAAGAAGAGTGAAAACACGCTAGCTAAACTTTTCCAAAAAAAATTCAAAGTAAAGTAACCCCTCTCGCGATCGTTCGCGCGAAAATTCAATCGTTGTGCGAATCGCTGCGCGCTCGCGGCGAATTGACGACTTTCAATTGATGGAGATAGAAAAGACTGACGGCGGAAAGCGCGATATTGAGCGCAATACCCCAAAGAACACGCTGACTAACTTCGTCAGCAAAGAAGGAAACAATAAGGGCTATATAATACAAAGAAGAGAGGGGAACAGTGAAACCGAAACAAGGGGGAATTTACCAAGAGACACGAAGAAGAAATGGGAACAACGCAAAAGCGAGACGCATCTAGAATTAATTAATTAATTAATTAATTCGAGAGATAAGCGTTTGTCTTGCGTACAGGACGAGCGAATACGCGGATGCAGGCGTTATCCAATCAACGACGCCCATTCCTGAATACCTTTTCGGAATGATTGCCTTTTTTGGTAAGGTTTCTTACCGGCTATCGTCGCGCCGTAGAGGCGCGTTGCCATGTAATTGGATCCCTCTTCGCGATGCTCGCCGAGAAGCGATAGGGATATCCACGGACAAAGAACTGACTAATATATAGAGAAAAAACGGGGATCTATTGCTAAACGACTCTCTCTAAGTCCTATACCACAAATCCTATGATAATGAACAAAATAGCTGATGCACTTTGCCAGAGCCTATAGAACGTAACGTATAATAGGAGAAGTTTAAACGACTATTGCTCTAATTAAATATAGTAGGGTTGGGTAATCAAAAATATGAGATTTTTAAATCTTAGGGTTGGATAATCAAAAATCTGAGATTTGCGGCGTCTTCACGCCTCGCAAAGGGTCTAATTATTAAAACTTGCCAAAATCCTGGTGGATAGACGGTGATGAAGTCGTCCAATCCGAGCAATCGGACTATCTAAACAAAAGACGATTTCTATCGAGTCGAGAACGTCGGTTCGACTTGCTTTCGATTTGTGGCCGTGTTCTCCGCCCATGCCGAGGACTTTTCGCGACTTGAGACGGCTCGATGCAGCGCTGCGCGAGTCAGAAGAGTCCATGGTACAGGGAGACAAAAGAGCTTCACTACACTATAACGCGCGCTATGATGGAACATTTCCATTCAATTTTACATTTCACACAAGACACAAATTTGATTATAAAATTAGTTCTGGCGTAAATGTTTCACTGGTAATCGACTTTGAGTCGAAATCCGTGTAGTCAGGGGCAAGCAACTTTATCTCAGTGTCAAGTTGAAAAATCAACTGAGAAAAAGAGAGTCGACTCTGCGGGTTTTCATGCCAACACCGACTCATAATATTATACCTACAAACATATACGCTAAAGATGTCTCCTTTGGGCCTAAAATCTCTTACACGTATTGCGGACATTCACGAGGGCATTCTAATCGATATCCCTTTTTCAACTCTTCTACCATTTCTCTTACAGACATGTACGAGTATGGAACTTCTCCCTTGGTCATAATCTCCCACAGTGTCACACCAAAAGCCCACTATAGATATGATCTATATAGAGAGAGAGCAATTCAAATCTAAGATAGTCCTTACTATGTCAGACTCAGTCGTGAAGACAAAATCTTTGATCGCCTCTGTTGACATCCATCGATATGGCAACCGCTTTGTTTTCTTGGTGTCTCTGTAATAGTCGGCCTCTCGAGCCAATCCAAAATCAGAGACTTTAATCCTCATGTTGAAGTCAATCCTATATGTACGTTAGTCTCTAAAAAGAAGAAGACATGCTTGATTTTATTTACATGCAGTTACGTGCTGCCAGATCGCGATGAATTATTTTCTTTCCACCTAAATAGTCCATTCCCTGGGCAATCTGACGAGCAAAATTTAGCTGGTCAATTAGCTCTATAGGTTTTAGTAGAAATGATGCCTAAACAATTTCAATATTATTGCCAGACATCATTATAATCAATTCTTACCAGAACATTGTTACTTTCGCTAGTTTCTGACGCCGATCTGCTTGATCGTGCTCTCCTCTTCCTCAAAAACCTCCTCAAGTCTCCCAGCTCCATATAAGGAAGCAGAATGACGGGAGAAGGAGGAATGGAACTGCCGAAGCATATGTTTGATATTCCAATAATGTTCATAACGTTGGGATGACTCAGCGTTGTCATGATGATAGCTTCCCGAATAAAAGCGTTAACTGATTGCTCTGATTGCTCAGACGCAAATCCTAAAAAACAACAACGTTTTACTGCTAATTTCATATTCTAGCTTTTACAACCTTGAACGGTTTTAATTGCCACAACTTCATTTTTTAGCAAACCTCTAAACACCATTCCAAAATTTCCTAAAAGCAAGTGCTAGTGTCAAAAGCAAATAATTCTAATTAGGCACCTTCTCCAATTCTTTCTTTTCCTATTACGTGCTTTGGATTGATAAAGACTTTCTGAATTTTGTCTCGATGTTCCTCTTCAATTTCAATACCGGTTGGTAATTCTTCTGAAGGAGAATTCACCACGAAATCGTTAATAGCTTTTATAAATGATTCCACTACAGTAGAAAATGTCATAGCTACAGACTATTGACTAACTTTTCTTGCCTTTTGTTGAGCGTTGCGCTTTGCCCCGAGCCATCTCAGCAAGCCACAGTATAACAGTAATAAATAGGGCACTAGCTGGAGTACTTGCCAGCACCACAACGCATACCGTTAGGCCAAAACAGTCCTGCCAAAACAGTGCTGACAATAGCACACAGTATCCAAGCAGACAGGCCCCAACAAAGACAAGAGCTAAGTAAGCTTTGCTCCGCTTCTTGTACTTTCGCGATATGACAATCACCAGCAGGAAAAATAGAACTAGAAAAACTAGAGCGCTGTACCAGTACGCCAAGACCGACCAGACTTCCAGACGAACGTCAATGCAATGTCCGCCGCGGGAATTCTTTTTAGACACCGTTCCCGTACCATAGGCGACAAAAGATAGTGATGCTTGAATTCCAATTAGAAATCCAAATCCAAGTCCTTTGATGCAGATTTTGACGAGCCGAGATGTAAACATTGTACTCAGCAAACCAATTAAAAGCCAAGAAAAGAAAGCCGAATTTTCGATTTGAATAAAGTAGTCAAGGATAAAACTGTGACAGCTCAGAGGCTCCAGAACCCTTGTAGACGATAACGCAGCAACAATAAGCGAAAACAGAGAGCATGTCAGCAAAAACATTGGAATATTATATACATTGACTGCTTTTGTGCCACCGGCTTTTGAGATGCGATAAAAGTAGAAGATAAATAGAGCAATCACTCCAGCTGCAAGCAGTAGAGGTAGAACAACTAAGATATTGTCTTGACACGAGAAACTAACTGGTGCTGGTGAGACGACTTCCGTCGGGAAAAAGTCACAAAGCCATGGATTATTCACAACAGGAGGGGCAAAGTTGCAGGTGAGAGTTTCGGGTTCGCTGATTGGCGAGTCGTTAGATAGAAACCATTTATCTTTTACATATTCGTAATAGACGTAGCCCGCTTGAGTTGCTCTAAAATCCTTACTAAAGTTGAAAATATCGAACAGCCACGTGTTGGGATGAAGAGCGCTATGTCCAATCAATGCATTCATCAATGCTCCTGTTTGGTTATTGACCGTCGTAGAGATTCCGGAAAAGTTTTCAAAGTCTGCTACACTAGGAGACGTTTTTATGTAATCCACGATCATCATAATATTATCCATAATCAATCCCGCCTTATAATTGCGACTCAGAACCGACGATTCTCGTTCGAGCGACTGAGACACATTGCAGGTATCACGTCGAACACTGCACTGGAATTTCTGTTCCCAAAAATCGCGAAACCAACAATTTCGTTGCAGTTCCGAAGAATTTGATCTCAACGACATTATATGATTCTGAACGCACTTGCTGCTTCCCACGTGATACTGCAAAGCCCTGACCTCCACTCCTCTGTCTAAGAGGACAGACAAAGCGTTCTCTATCGAAGGATAATAAGAAGGGTCGCCCCACAGTTGCCCAATTAAAAATCTGTACTTTGGTGGCTCGGCACATTTCAGACCATCACCTTCCCTGTTTAGATAAAGAATCTCTAGAAAATCTCTTGCAAACTCCGTGTTAGAGATTAAAACGATCAACCCGTCGCACAAATGCTCCGCGCTATTTGTCCAATCATTAGTTGATGTTTGTATGTCGCTCACTTCACAGTTAACCAATACATAGGCCGCAGACTGAGATAACATTCTCATGTGCCGAAAACATTTAAACTGCCTGAAGTGGCCTTTCGCTTTCATCGCAAACTCTTTTAAGAACTGATTGCCGCAGTGGTCGTCACTTGAAACGACACTAACCTTGTCTACTTTTTCAAAACGTTTTATGAATTCAAAGGCGGCTTGAGCTTGTATCTCGCACGGTAATTCCGAATTCACTACGATATTTGGAGATTTTGGGAGTGATGGTAAATCGGTGAGAAAAAAGAATCCTCTACTTTTCCTTGCTGTAGAAGAGGAGTCTGTCAAACCGTCAATTGCATTTTCAAGATCTCTTTTATAGTCGGTATCGTCTTTCGTATACGTAGGACCTACAATCGTTGCCAAAGGCTTCTTACTCGTAATCAGATTTGCGTTGTAGCAAGAAATAGAACAGTCCGACCCTGACGTAGGCGGAAATTGACTACACGTATCCCATATTTCGTATCCAAGCGTTGCATTGCGTGGCAAAAGTCGCCTTTCGTTGACAAACTCAACCGCGGCTATGAGAGCCTCTGCCTGCTCTATAGCATACCTATTATATTGAGGCATACTTGATGACAAACTGCATTGATCATCATCTGAGTTGCGTCTTCCTCCAGCAAACAAGGCAGCTATTGTATACGTCCCAGACAACTTCATTGTTCTCTCCTCGTGGCAATTTGTGCACTGACCACTGACCGCTGTCAAGGCCAAAAGACGGAAAAAAATAAGAGCGACAGCTAGCATTGCTCGCCCTACGATGCGTTGCTGTGATACTGAAGGGACATGCGGATATGGATTTTGTAGTCTTCCTCTGAGGCGGAGCAAAGGCCAAAAATAGCCATGCATGTAATGCTCAACGGAAGTACGATATATTCATGATAAGTCAATAAGAGCGCAAACAAAAGACAAAATCGAGAACAATTCCAGCTGCACTTAGAACTGGCCAGAGCAAAAAATGAGAGCGAAACAGAAACTTTGAAACAGAGCGTCTCATTGATAGAAGTGAACTTGGAGATTATATCACAGAGACTACTAAGAACATGATCGACGAATTTTCGCTAGTGCATTCTGAGTTCATTTTAGAAGCTCAGCAAGTAGAATTTGTACTTGCTCGAGTCTGTGAAGTCACTCGAGTCTTTGATCTGATCAATTACGTCGCTGCACGTCGATTCGTCGCAGTAGATGGGAGCGGTGTCTGGGAACGGACTAAGGACGAGGTAACGATCGCCGGCTCGTACATAGACAACTGAATAGTCTCTTTCACTTGCAGGAAAAATCCTTTTCACGGACAAGCCGCAACCACTCACCTTAGTATCCTACATAGCACTATATTACTCGAAACCTTGACATTGAGGTGCAAACGTTCTGACTGACCTGAGGCACCATGTGTCCGGTCTCGTTGACGCACAGGTACTTCGACGTGTAATTGTTCTTGAAACTGTACGAGACCATGTTGTCCTCGTATTTCCAAATCGAGCCAAAGCTGCTCAGATAGTCACCCATGGTAATGTCAGCGTCAGCGCTGGCGTGATTGAGCGTATTCGCTAGAAGCTGGTTACCACTGATAATGAGCTGGGTGTCGATTTCGTCTATTGGCTCGACTTCGCGACCCCATCTCGGAGCGCCCAAGACGGCGGCAACGACACCAGCGAGTAGAAGAGCAAGCAGAGACGCATTCATTGCGTTCAAAGACTGACGGTGACTGTGTCAGGGAACTGAAAACTTACCCACTCGCTCCTCCTTTTATACACTAAGATGCGGTACTATAGGTGGTCTCGACCCCACTACGTCAAACGTTCCGCCACACGAGCCATCGTATCCAGCCGGCGAGACAGAACGGAAATAGCCTTCGTTTATAACCGCCGACAATTAAATTAAATTTCAAATACAAACCACAGTCATGTGTTAGGCGGCGCGGCGTGGAAGTGTTGGACTGACAATATTTAGTTTGTCTTCTTCCGGTTATAGAAAGGTCAGCTGCTCTGCGCGCCTTAGAGAGAGTAAGATTCTCAGCCTGCTGCATGCTACATTGATCAGCATCGTAAATTAACAATAGGAAGACGGGTAGACGCTCATGGGAAACACATAAAGGTAGACAGACCTTCATTTGAGACGTTTATATAGGAAATCTATTAGGGGGGTATATAGACTTCCAGGCGGAATTTTCATGAAGGTCGACTCTTCGGCTTCTTACATTACAAAGCCAACAAAGACATGGGGAGGCAAGCTGCTAAACTTGGACCACGCAAAAAATATATAAAAGCTTCGCAAGGGGGGTCGAAAAACCGCAGTGACATCTGACGCTATTAGGAAGTAATTTTAAGGACCACATAAACGGTGAAAACATCACGCCGAAAAGGACACGCTTCCAACACGGATAAAATAGACTAACGGAAGTTGATATTAGCTGGCGGCTGACTTCCGCCCGGAAATAGCGGAAGTCGATCGTGTATCGAATGTATCGAATCGGTTCCGATCATCACTTAATGTCAACATATAAAACTTAGTCTGCGGTTAAGATACCGCCTAGCCGCAAAGTATTAAAAGACAGCGGCTTAATACCACGTAGGGTCGGATACCACGTAGGGTCAGATAGTGGATACGATGGCTCGTGCAAGAATGAAGGGCGTCAGAAGGTGCATTTCCTTCCAAGCTGTCAACACTGACGTCAAAGCAAGGCGAGCTCCAGCATAAAAGCGCGACAAAATCGTAGCTAACTTCAGTCAACTCAACTGAGAACTTCAGTCACTACAACTACTACTACAGCAACTACTACTACACCCTCTTGAAGAATGAACACGTTTCTGATTGCTCTTCTATTCGCCGGTATCGTTGCGACCGTCATGGGCGCACCGCGAGTCGATCGCGAAGTGGGGATCACGCCCGTGGGCCCAGTGAGCCAACAGGTGATTGTCAGTAATAATGCGCTGCTTTCCGAGACGGTCAACCACGCGAGCGCCGACGCTTCTATCACGACGGGAGGATATCTGAGCAGCTTTGGCTCCATATGGACGTACGAGGACAATACGATTTCGTACAGTTTCAAGAACACGTACACTTCGAAATACCTCTGCGCCAATGAGACTGGACACATGGTGCCTCAGGTCAGTGCATGGGAAAAAAACTCAAATTTAGGATTTAATTATTAATGTTTTCTATAGGGAACCAAGGAAGAGAGTTGTATGATGCTGGCTCAAAGGCAATTTACGGTGGGAGAACGCGCCTATTATCTCATTCTTGGAAGAGGAAGTGCATCCAGTTCCTACTACGTCATGAGCCCGTTTCTCGACACCGCTCCCGTCGTTTGTGGAATATCGTGCACTTTCAATGACGCGGAAAATGCGATTGGAAACTCGTTGAAGCATCGCTTCTACTTGCACATTTTCCTCTAATCTGTTCTCTCGAAAACTTTCGCTTTCGTTTTCGTCCAGTTTTACGCTGGAATCATCGCTCTCGTTCTCGATTTTTTGTTCTGTCTGTTTGTCTGTCTGTTTTTTGTCACTTTGTCTCTTTGTTTGTGTTTCACTTTGTCAGTCAGTAGCAGTTTAGTTCAAATAAATACTCATCGCAAAGAAGACTTCGGCTTAAAACTACACTAGGCACTACGAAATAACGCCAGATGAAACTGGCAAGGAGGGGGGAAAATCCACGTGGACTATTCGACGACTTACTTTAGTTTTCGTGACGTTCTTGCACCAAGGCGGTGTTTCCTTTTATCAAATCCTGCATCTTTGGGCAGAGAATGAGCGAGAATGAAGCTTCGAGAGCGCTGCTTGAGCAAGGAATCCTTCGTGTCCGTTCGTGTCCCGTCACCTAGCGTACGCACGTGTGACGTTACCATGGGTTGCGGAGCGAGTGTCGCCTCTACAAAAGCGATTCAAGCGAATGGACGAGCCGCCGAAGCTTCCCGCGCCGGCGCCGGAGCAACAGCAGTTCGTTCACTCTTCAAACAGCTCGGCGTCGCTCCCACTCGCTCCACTGAGACATCTGTAGGCCAAATCGAACTAGCGCTGCGCTACCATGACGTCAAACAACTTCTCCTCGTCAAAATCATACGCGCGAGAAACCTAGCGGCAAGAGACGCCTTTCGAAACACGTCAGACGCGTACGTACGCCTTGCTCTCCTCCCCGGGTCAGCGAGGGCCCCCTCGGGGGAACATCGAACGCGAATCGTTCGCTCCACGGCGCATCCGTCGTTTAACGAACTTTTCTCGTTTTCCGTACCAAACGACGATTTGCCATCGACGAGACTAGTCTGTAGCGTTTGGGATTACGACGCTGTGACGAGCGACGATCTCATTGGTCGACTCTCAATTAACTTAAGCGGCGTTGATTGGACGAGACGCGACTCCACGTGGTACGACCTCAAACATCCGGTAAGTGCCAAAAATCTCACAGAATTCCAAAATCTATTTAATTAATATTTAGAGTATTAGTTCCTTGAGTGGTAGCGTTCACGTGACGCTTTTATTCTCTTTGCCTTCGACTCTACACGTGACACTTCACCGGGTTAGTGATGTGAAGCGTGAGGACGCGTGGGAAGAGCAGAGACAAGAGCCCAACACCATTTCCCTAAAGTGTTTCATAACAGGATTAGCTTCGGTTGAAAAATCATTGGTCAGTTTAATTAAATAACAGGACGTATAGATTAACGATATCCGGGTTCGAATTAGGCGGTTTCAATTAACGAAAAAATTGACGTGAATTTTAAATTCTCAATTATTGATACTCAAGAAAAGTAAATGATTTAATTGATTAAACTATAGATATTAGACGCGTGTCCGTCTCTAGAGCTCTTGCAATTCGCGTCCTTGATTCCGAAGGGAAAGCCCAGTCCGAAGGCATAGCATACATCTCCCTAAACGACCTTCAACCTTCAGTAGAACACAGTGGAACCTATTCCCTATCTCCCCCGGTAAAATCAATATTTTATTTGTGTTGTCTTGGCAACGGGGGCGCTGTTTACTTGTAGGATGTCCAGTGGATGAGCGAGAATCAACAAACGGCTCTTCTTCAAGAATCTCGCCACGCCTTCGCCGCTCACATGTTGCTACGGCAACCGGCGTGGTTATTTGAAAGGAAATCGTTGTCGGACGCGAAAAAATTAAATGTTGTCGTAATGAAAAATGCTAATACGGGTCAGACCGCTTCGACGGAAGTCAAAGCTTAGAGAGACACTTTTAGAATATTGTTTATATGATGATTAGCGTTGTTTGGACTTCGCGTGCCTGCATAGAATACTTTTTGCAACTTTAACATAATAAACACACACTTCACATACACTGGAGACAAAAACTTGTGCATCGTAGTAGCACTCGAGTGTTCAGTTCGCAGTTAATTCATGGCGGGGTGGCGATCAAATAATTCACAGCTGAACTGACAAACTTGCTACAACTCAACATGTAGTGTGTAGCCCATAAGTCAAACCAATGTTTGCGGACGTTACTGTAACCGTCCGGTGCTCTTGAAGGCATGTTTGCAGGTGACATAGTAACGGAGTTGATGGATGAGCACGTATAAGCATAGCCCAGGTACCAGACAACGGACGGGCTCGAATTCCAGGGCTGAGAGCCGCCGTGGGCCCACCAAAAGGGATTTGATGCTAATATTAATTAAAACAGACTGCGCCTAAGGCTCAGATTGAACTATTTTCTTCCTAACTCACCTCTCGGAAATCGATCATTGTCATCTTCAAGTTCGTCAAATTCGCGATTTGCTGAAGGAAAGGCGATCGTTGATCCGAGAGCAAAGAGAAGGACAATGACTGTGAAAAAAGTCTTCATGATAAGTGAGCTTCGCTGACTGCTAGGGAGCACTGTGACAATCTGGTGCGCTGTACACCAGTATTTATGCAGTTCTCAATATTTAGCCGTTGTCTTTTGAACGAGATGCGCATTGGTCAGTGAGCAAAATAATTGAATAACATATCGATTTAATATTGAGCTAAAGCGGATGGTTTTTGGACGGCGAATAAATTCCGGCAAAAGAACGTGCGGTATCTAACTCGTTATTACACTTGAAATTAACTCGGTCGCCACTTCGTCGTGTCAAAACCAAACAAGCGTTATCCGGGTTTGCAGACACCGTGCGTAGAAGTCTTCTTTACGGTATCCAGCGATTTTACGAGGCCGTACAGTACGCCTACGTACGTGATAGGTGAAAACGCTACCGGTCGCCACTTCGTCGTGACAAAACGAGTCTCGTCTCGTAAAAACAAGCGTTATCCGGGTTTGCAGACACCGCTATCCAGCGATTTTACGAGGCTATTGTTCGCTTTTGCTGGTTAGAATAGGAGTTTTCCTCGAAAAACGATGCGGAGGAGTCATCATAAGTCTCACAACAATTTATTTTATACAGTACAGAGAGAAACGTAGCAGGCACTCGTTCGAAAACATTAAAAATTCCTCTATCGGTCCGTCTTCGATGTCCTGAGCCCCGCTCGTCGCGTCTCCACCCAAAAAAAAGGAGAATGGTGTTCAAAATTCTACCGGCGTCGATCGTTCCGTCTTCCATATTTCTTGAGGCCGCTTTTCGCCGCTAAATCGTTCCGTCTTCAATTCCGCCTAAAAGTCGTTCCGTCTTCGATTTCTTGAGCTCCTCTCGCCGCGCTTCCACCTAAAAAAAAAGAAAAAAATTAGACTCTGTCAAATAATCGTTTTACGTACCTGTTGATTTGCGTCCATATTCGCATTACCCAGGCTACACCACGGGGAGGTTTGGACGCTTTCGTAGCCCAAGGCAGCCACCGCAAGCAATGGCCACCCGTTCCAAAAAGTGTCGGGCGAGTCGCGACGTCCTCGGCCACAACAATCAGTACCCGCCTGGATGAGAGACGGTCCCTAATACCGTAGTCCCCCGGCGCGCTGGTACCAAACGCTTCGGTCTATCGTCCATGAGAAGAACCGGCGCTTGTGGAGTGGAGAGCGGCTGACTGCTGTTTGTAGGAGTCGACAGGAAAGACAGTGCAATGCCGAGTCGAATTCACCTGAGCCGGATCATCCTCCGTCTAATCGCGCCTTTGGTGAGAAAAGTGCCGGCAACCAGACCGCTTGCGACACCCCCTCCAAGTCGTGCCCGCTCGAGCCTAGCGCGGGCCGTACTTGTTCGGCAACAATAAGACATCGGCGATCTTTACGCTCAGTGCGCGTACCGAGGCCGAAGCCCCCCTTCGCCCTGCCTACAGGCTCCGGCACGGATAAACCGTGGGCCACGCTGATCCAACGACCCAGACTTGCCTTTTGCCAAAGCTCCCGAGCCAGTCCGTCAAGAACGAGACGCAGATTGCTCCGCGACGCATCCACCCTCGGCCGCAACTGAAGGAGAATCGGTGTGCGCTTCGCTTTTGAGCCGTGTAGCTCCGCCCAGCGCGCTGATTGGTCCGTCGGTGTCACGTGGGGCTAACCTAGCGCTCTGATTGGCTCCACCGAATAGGTGCGACTGACCGCCCACTAAGGCCTGGTCAGCATTTTTATTTTTAGCAGTGAATGGTGCGAAAAGTGATGCAAGATTTCGCACCTACATCGAGACAAGATGGTGGAAAAAACGTGGCAACTCTATAAGCACGTCTTTCCCTTTCTTTTATCGATGTTTCGCAGCTCATTTTCGCGCGCACACTTCAGTCTGTTAGCGCGCTATAGCGAAAAAAGATGAAACGCTCCGTCTGCTTCGTAAACCGCGTTGAACTCCATTTCAAAGGCAACGTCTTCTCCCAAGCGCTCTGCTTGGGAGACGTGGACAACGACGGGGCACGCAGCGACGCGATTCGCACTCGGAAACATCGCCCTAACGTCTTCTACGCGTAGAGAAACGAATGCATCGTGGGAAACGTCGAAGGAAGTCTCGCTGTCTTCAAGAAAGGCGATCGAGACAAGCCGTGGAGATCGTGCAGCGATTTGGGAATGGTTCGAGAGATGGGCGTTCCCCCACCATAGAACTACATAATAATTATTATTAGATTGCTTGCGTTGGCGTAGGAGATCTGTGCAGAATTAAAAAGGTTTAATTTTCAATAAAGTTTCGATTAATTAATATTTATCTTCGATTTAGAATATTTTGGTTTGTATTGCATCAGAAGGGCTATGTCACGTGTTCTACTTGGAGGTAGGCCATTGGTTCCGAGACAAACGTGACGTCAAAATTCATTAGAAAGAATTTGAAGATCACAGAGGTGACATGAAGCCATTTTACACACAAAGAGTTCCAGCTAACATTCGATCCCTACTCCTAGCCGACATAGGTAAAATCAATAAAAAAATCAATACAAAAAATTATTAATCAATTCAGTCGGCGACGGAATATGCCGTCTCGTAGTCGGACACACAGATAGAATAGTGAGAGTTTACGAATGGGACCCAGGAAGTGTCTCAGAGGCAACTAATAATAATAAATAATAGAATTCCTCCTATAATCCGTAGTAGTACAGAAAGAACCCATAGCCGGCTCAATGGTCATGATTAAGAAATGGAGCCTCGAAGCTCAAGCAATACTAAATAAATAAATAAATAAATAAATAATTAATTATATAAGTGTCTAGGTTGGTTCGTTATCTGTTTCTGACGGGGGAGCCAATGGCTCGCCTCTCCTAATCGTTTCTCATCCGGGAGGGAATTACGTTCACTTAGCGTTCGAGTCCTCAGAAATGAAATCAACGGAGGAGGAACCGGAGTCAGTTCAGCTAAAGCCAAGCCAGCCAATCACCGTGAAAAGAAGAACAAGGTATTGAATCTTTTCCTATAGGAAAAAAACGCGAGATTTTTTTCTGAGGATTTCTGAGTCAGACGGGATCTTTACGAGCAGTCCACACAGCTCGCTACTCGTTGGATCATCATCGGTGGCCAGTCGAGTTGCTACAGAAATTCTCGGCTCAATTCACAGCAAAAAAATTTTCGACGGTATGTACATCCTTTATAGAAATTTATTTATTAATTTTTCTTCTTATAGAAAATCAACGTCTTACTGCCGTTTGTACACTCGACGGTTTGCAGCGAATTATGAGAAATATTTCACCTAAAAAACGATCATGTCTCAATAGGCTCACTTCAGCTATTTTGTGGGCGCTCTTTGCTGTGGGAACTGCACGTGAATCACCAGTTATTCGCACTAGCAAAAGTCGACATAACCGTAAGAATTTCATATCGTATTTAACCCGCATAATTTATATTTAAACAGAACGACGGAAATGAAGAAATCGTGGCGTGTGCTTGGGACGGTCGAACCTACATAGTCGATACAGATAGAAATGCTGTGACGTATCAATTCGACGAGAATGTTGCCGCTTTTACAGCAGGTATAAATAAAAGTAGCACTTCTCATAAATTTTTCATTTTTTCCAGGTCAATATTGCGTTGATACGCAGAATGTTTCCTGTTTAGTTTACGCTACTTTTTCAAACCGACTCTATATTTATTATGACGTCACGCTGCCTACTATCAAAGCGACGGCATTTGATATATCTAGTCTTCTGGAAAAGGTGAAATTTCTATATGAACGTTTGATTATTCGTTTGTTTTCCTTCTCTAGTATCCTCGTTTGCAGGATAGAATAAATCGCGGTGTAGTAAGCAAAAGAGAAGTAGTAGAATGCTGTATTTATGGAGACGCAAGAAGAGAGGAAACATTACTTAAAAAATTAGAAGACTCTGCATAACTTCGAAATAAATAAATAAATAAAATGTTTTCCCTATCCGGGCGGCCAATTACGAAGCGTGACTCAGAGTGACTCATCCATCATGGCCGTTGCTAAGGTTTTCAAGCTCGTGAAGCGTTTCGACGGCCTCCCCAAGGAAGACGACTTCAATCTGGTGGAGGAGGAGCTCGCATCACCCAAAGAAGGAGGTAAGGATACCAGAATATCGCCTAAACGAAGCGCGAAGCCTTTTCGTACACGCAGAAGTCCTCTGCAAAACGATCTACCTCACAGTCGACCCCTACATGAGGTAAAACGTCTATAGCGTGCAAAAAACGATCTGCACGGCTCTGCAGAGTCTACGTCGCCGCCTTACCGCTCGGAATAACGATGATCGGCGAAGTGCTAGCAAGGTAGGTAAAGAATTAGATACAAGCGCGCAGACACGCCCACTTAGGGTCACCGAATCGAAGTCCCCTGACTTCAAAGAAGGCGATCTCGTCGCTTCGCGTCAAGGATGGTCGTCGGCGTTTCTCGCGACGTCAGATAAGCTCGAAAAAATAACGCATCTTCCCGAAGGCGTGCCGGAGTCTCTCGCTCTCGGTTGCCTCGGAATGCCGGGGTTAATAAAATTATTTATCTTATTGAAAATATTTTTTATTATTTATTATTTATATTTATAGTCGTACTGCGTATTTTGGGTTGCTCGACGTAGCTGGGCCCGTTAAATCTGGCGAAACCGTTCTTGTGAATGGTGCGGCTGGAGCTGTGGGCACAGTCGTTGGTCAGATTGCCAAAATAAAGGGCTGTCGTGTCATTGGCTACGCGGGATCTGACAAAAAAGTCGAAATGCTTAAATCCTTGGGATTTGACGAGGCGTTCAACTATAAGACAGTTGATCTGGATGAAAGCCTCAGCAAAGCTGCTCCCAAGGGCGTCAATATTTATTTTGATAATGTAATCGATTTTATATGTAGAGCTAATAATTAATTAATTAATATTAAGGTTGGTGGAGAGTTCTCTGATACTGTGCTGACAAAACACATGTGTCTCTTTGGACGCGTGCCAATTTGCGGGTGTATATCCCAGTACAATAAAAAGGGAAATGGTCAGACTTCCCTACATGAAGAAAATAGCGCATACACGTTTATTTTTAGAGCATGGCCTATTTCCTTATAGCGAAGGCAAGATGCTTTATGGCAGCATACTGGGAAAACAATTGAAAGTGCAGGGTTTCATTGTCACGACATTTAACGACAAAAAGAAAGAGGCAAATGAGCAGCTAGCTGAATGGCTCAAAGAGGCGAGAAGAAATCAATCGCAAAATCATTTTTAAAAAATAATAAATCTCAGGGAAAACTGAAGTACAAGGAAACTGTCACCGAAGGTTTTGAGAATACTCCCAAGGCATTTATAGGCTTATTGACCGGCGAAAATTTTGGAAAAGCCGTGGTGAAAGTTTAGAGAATTGAAGAACCAATTTTTTTATGTTTGCGCTGATTTTGTTGTATTCTAATATCAACGCTCCTTATTGGTTAAAGCCAGACAGTGGGCCGGCACCAATTAGGTTCGTTCTATATTGGATGACTCACTATGACTCACTCATTCTCCCGCGTTGCTCGCCTTCTGCACACTTCTCCAAATGGCCGTAGCAAGAGTCTTTAAGCTCGTGAAGCGTTTCGAGGGTTTTCCGAAAGAAGACGACCTCAAACTCGTGGAAGAAAAGCTCGCTTCACCGAAAGAAGGAGGTCCGTATATATAATACCTTCGTTGGAAGCCAGTTATTTAGCTCGGTTCTAGAAATCCTTTGCAATACCCTTTACCTCTCGGTTGATCCCTACATGAGGTAGGTACAGTACAGAAAAAACGTTTGGATTGATACTGAAAGTGCAACGGGCTTCTGATAGAGTCTTTGTTGATGACCTTCCGCTTGGTTCAACGATGATTGGTGAAGTGATTGCAAGGTGTGAAGACTTTGAAAAGAAACTAAATCTATTTAATTAATTAACGTCGTCTAGAGTTGCCGAGTCGAAATCGCCGGATTTCAAAAAGGGCGATTTAGTCGCTTCTTTTCAAGGATGGACGTCAGCTTTTCTGACAACAGCGGATAAAGCTGCGAAAATAACTCATCTTCCCGAAGGCGTACCGGAGTCTGTGGCTCTTGGAACCCTCGGAATGACAGGGTAAGGATTACGTAGCATGAGTCAATACTAATATTTATCTTGTAGGCGTACCGCCTATTTTGGGTTACTTGATGTGGCTGGGCCAGTTAAATCTGGAGAAACCGTTCTTGTAAGCGGTGCAGCTGGAGCCGTGGGCACGGTTGTGGGGCAAATTGCCAAAATCAAAGGCTGTCGAGTCATAGGCTATGCTGGGTCAGACCAGAAAGTAGAAATGCTCAAAGCCTTAGGATATGACGAAGCATTCAACTATAAGAAAGTCGATCTGAGTGAAACTCTTGGCAAAGCTGCTCCCAATGGCGTCAATATCTATTTCGATAATGTATTCAATCTATTAGTCTCTAGTTCTTGCGACGTAATTAATTTAGGTTGGCGGAAACTTTTCTGATGTTGTGTTGATGAAACACATGAGTATGTTTGGTCGTGTGGCAATTTGTGGATTCATCTCTCAGTACAATAACAAATCAGATGGTTAGTAGTCTAATGGTATAATTAATCTATTATTTTATTTCTCTCTCTACGCAGACACTTCCAAAGGCGAAATACTGTATGGCAGTATACTAGCAAAGGAGTTGAGAGTGCGTGGTTTCCATGAAGCAACCTATGCAGCTAATGCTGAAAAGAAGAAAGAGGCCAATGAGCAACTTGCAGAATGGGTCAAACAGGTAGGAGGTCACTTGGAAAATAATCAACGTCGTTATGTGTATATTTAATTTTAGGGAAAGCTGAAATACAAGGAAACGGTCACCGAAGGCTTTGAGAATGCTGCCAAGGCGTTTGTTGGCTTATTCACAGGCGTTCACCACGGCAAAGCGGTGGTAAAAGTTTAGAAGAAGACATTTCAATAGAAGTTCGTAGTACAGTAGTTTGCTGATATCACGTGTTGGGAAAGTCCCTCCGGGAAAATGACGCAGCGCTTTCTTATTGGCCAACGACTTGGAACCGTCAGTGTCTTGTGTAGTGCTAACTAGCAACTCGTAACTGCGAACTTTGGACGATATGGGCAACTCCCAGATCTCCTACAAAGACTTCACGGGTGAGAAACCCTAATTACGTCGATCTTTCGTTACGCTTTGCTGTCCAGAATGCGTTCGATCGCTCAACGAAAGGTAGGCTACGAAGTTTCGCCTGTCAAAAGGTGACAAGGTCCCCTTTCTCTTTTTTCGCGTTGCTGCAGGATTGCACGGCTGCCCGACAGCAACGGGCAAGTGCAGCAATTCCGCGTTGTTCGCTCGAGCGTTCAGCGTCCACTCCCGTGGCGAAAAACGATCAAGATCGAATGCGGAAAGGTGAGAGTTGACGGGAGACGCGAGGAATGTCGTTTCCATGCATGCATTCGCGAAATCTTGCAGGCTGATAATTCGGATCGCGACGCGTTCACGCCGTCTCACACGGTCGGATTCGCGAAATTCATTCGCCTGTTCGCGCAACTCTACCAAGAATTAGCCTATGTCGAAGCAGAGGGAGATCAGCTAAAAGAATCGACGGGGGAGAATATGTGGACTGTTGTCGACATTGAGGCAAGCCACGAGGCAAAAATTAAAATCGAAATTCATAATTTTTCGGTGTTCAGAATCGACCTTCTTTGTCTGAGCCACTCCAGTGCAAATCAGGTGTTAGCAGGTATTAATTGATTGATTAATTAATCAATCACCAACAGATGATGTCATTTATTAATTAATTAAATTTAGAGAATGTTGTCTGTGCATGGAAAAGACTGCGGATGCAGCTCTGGCTTGCACTCACAATTTCTGCAGCGATTGCTTGGGAAAATGGTAACGTAGACACATAATGATATAATATTAACTGATTTCTTTTTAGGCGAAAGGCTAGCAAGGGTCCAAGCTGTCCCTATTGTCGTCAAAAGACAAATGACGACAAAGAAACGTGGCACATGGCAGAATCCGTTGAAGGCCAGCCGGGTGACATCCTAAGCATCACCGTGGCTTTGCATAAGAAACAAGAACATAGGTCGAAACCCTATACAAAGCACCCCGGATTAAAAATCAATTAGCCCAACACCCTAGACTTTTATTTAGTCATAATAAAAATCAGTAATCATCGCCGAAGACAACGAGACAGGTATAGAACATTTATTATTAATTTAAAAAACAGACCCTAGCGCGCTAAGCCAACTAACTACAATGGGATCTACCATAGCCCATCGACGAAACTCCTCTAAAGAAATTCTCCCGTCTTTATCTAGATCGGCTTCATTCATCACAGTCTCCACCAACTCTTCCACGGCGTCTTGCGACATCGTTTCCATGACGGGCCACACCCCCGTCTCCCTACGTCTCATAATCAATCCGGGCGTTCCGGGGGGAACCGGTTTCCCAGGTAACCCACCCGAAGACGAGGAGGCGGCGATCGGCGCGTTAAAAATCGCCGATACGGGCTTACTGGGATCGTCTTCGTACGCTTCCATCATCTCCTCCTCGCATCCGCGCACGACGTCGCGAACGAGTTCGACGGTGACGTAGAAGTAGGCTTTGAACATGCGCCGTAGGTTCTGTCGATTCGCGAAGCCCGTATGCTCTAAGTCGTATCCTCGGAACGCCGGTTCGATTCGCTCGTCGAAACCGGCTTTGGTGAGAATCGAAAGGCCGGCGCAGAATTCCTCGAAATCGATCCATTCGTTAGAGTCGCGATCGTAGAAGTCGAAGAGGCGATCGAGGATGAGATTTCGTTCGAGACCCAGCGGACCCAAACATTCGTCGAATGTCGATCGACTGATGCCCTTTGCGCTCGTGCAAAGACACGAGTATTGCGCGTAAAGTGCGACGATTTCGCACGCGTCAAAGTGCGTAGAGTTGCGTATTCGGTTCAGCACTTCCGGGTCGAGAGGCGATGACGTAGTCGCGACGACGTTTCCAGGATAGAAAGGCCGACGAACGAGCGCCGAGCGCGGATTGGCGAGCGGGCAAACGGGAACGACGATACGAAGAAAAACGTGAGTGGGGGCGTGCCGATCGGCGTCGAGACAGCGCTCGCAAACGTCGTAGTCGACGCAATTGGCGCACTTGTAGCGCACGCCGCTGATAGGCGTGGTACGGCAGCTGTTGCACGAAACGCCGCGATGAACGTTCGCGTGCCTCTCCGCCTGATCGCGCGCGACGATTGAAAGGTAGGTAACTATTTCGTGATCCGACTGAACGAAGGCGCTCGACGATAAGCGAGATGGGTGTCGAACACGTGACCTCGGACTGAAGTTCGGAAGAGCGAAAACGGCGTCCTCTTCGACTTGATCGAGCCATTTACGGTAAATTCTCTTGAGTGCGTAAAACGTAATAATCCCGATTGCTCCGCTGAACGCCAAACGAAGCCATTTCTCCATCCACGATCCGTTCGGAAATGAAAAAATGCGTAGCGCGCGTTATCGGGTACCCCAAATTTTAGCGCCAAGTGAAGTTAAGTCCATGCAAACAAATCGAAAACGAAAAGAATAGCACGGATCATCTAAACTACAATGAATTAAGAAGTCTCGAACGTTCTCCGTCACCATCATAGTCCTCCGTCTTCTTGAACAAACAAAAACGCCGATTTCTCCATCGTTTCGACTTGACAAACTTTTTCCCCAGTGTAATAATAACAGTCAGTAACCGCCCTGAAAAAAAACACAGTCAAAAAATTCCAAATAACTTAATTAACATAATTACCTGCAACGAAGAGAAGAAAGACGCTATTAGCAGCAATAACGATATAACTAAAAGCTTCCTGATCAATGAGGCTATTATAACCAGGATCTTGCTCATCAGTAAACGAAAGCAGAACCAGAGTCCCCATCATTAGATTAATTGAAATAACACTGAGAGCGATTAGCTGCAGCCAATGTCCAAAACTACGCTTAATTGGTTTCAATTGGGCGTGCAGAACGAGGAATAGAGTAGCGAGTAGCATAGCCAGTGCGATTCCCGAATGACTTTGTCGTCCGAAGAAGCTCATGCCAACGGTGAGAAAAAATTTTCGGCCAATTTCCACCACTTCCCAATACCAATATTCGCTTTTGTAATTACTGTCGAGAAATCGGAGACTCTTCACAAAATCGCTGATAAACGTATACTGCTCCAAAATCGCATCCGGACGACCTTTGCGTCGTCGAACCTCCAGTCCAATAAATAGCAGGGCTGGAAGTACAATAACGTACGCTAACAACGCCCAGCAAAGGATCCACAAGGTAGTCGACATTGAATAATTGCACACGACACTATAGTCCTCCTTTAGTAGCCACCTGCAGTCTTGTCCGTAGTCTGTTCCATTGGAAGCGTTTCCCGTTGAATTCGATTCTCTCAGACACACTTTCATGCATGTCCAGTCTCTATAAGGAAACGTCGCCATTATAGAAGCAGCCGTCGACGGATAACTAATAAATAATATCCACCAACTGTTTCTCATACACGAAGTTCTCGATCTCGAAATCTTTGACTCGACAGCGTCTCGATCCTTGCTACACGAAACAACGTACTTGCGTCGCGCCTTGTAGTAGCCCCAGATCGATAGCAGCAAAACGAGTTGACACATAAATTTAAAAATTGGAATCATCAGAGCGTTGAATCGAAGATTCTTGTTCAGACACGTCGGTGTCGCCACAGCGATTATATTCAGCTCTAGTAGCTTCATAAAATGTCCGATCGATAGGAGAGCACGTGGCCAGGGCACGTAGGAGAGAACGTCGAATACGGCAGACATAACCTGAACAAAACCGACGATAATTTTCAAAGCGGAGCTGATTTGATCCATCAGATCGTCTCGACTATTTCTCAGCCTATCGATAGCGTAGAGAACGGCGGCTAGGACGCCGAATAGGACGAACAGAAAAAAGAGCTGTAGAGCTGTTCGCCATTTTTGAGGACACTTTTTGCAACGCTGGAACCACGTGTAATAATTGTCGCTGCATTGACCGCACAGCGTTCCCTGATACCCTTCGGCGCACATCGCGTCGCGACTTATTCGTCTAGCTGCCTTCGACGTGCAACTTTCGTTGATAGGGCACGGATTAATCTTCGGCAAGGGGAGCGTGAATTTGGTCGACTTTTTATCGTAGGTATCATTCCTAATTTTGAGATTTTCCACGAATTTGACGTAGAGGTTTTCGTTGGTGCTATCGTTGTCCTTTCCATCCCAACCGTGCCAGCTCCACCAGAACCCGGGCAAGACGCTGAGGTAATCGTCTTCGCACTGCATGCCTAAACTGGCGTCGCAGCTTTGACAAGGTCCAAAGCGGTCCGTGCGGGAGAAATTCGCTAGACAGCTGCACGCTCGATATCCGGCGTGGATAGTCGTATTTGTACCCGCGGGGCATACGTAGCAGTCAGCGGCCGTTTTTCCTGGGGCAGAGGATGGGCTGACAAACGTTCCATTAACACATTTTTGACACGTGTTTGCGCCCGTTCTGTCTTGATAATACCCTCCTAAACACAAGAATTATTATTAGAATATTGGTACATGTGCATTGCATTATACCGGCTGAGCAATTGACACATAGCGAATATGGAGGGGAATATAAAACTTGACGAAATTCAGATCTTGTGCCTACGTCGCATGGAGTGCATTTGTACTCAGCTTGACTGCCTATCTTTTTGCAAACGTATCCTTTGTTCATGAGATAAGAAGATCCCAGCAAGCCTATAGCAAAAGATGCGATGCTAGTTTTTCCAACGCAGTGCCTAAACAGCCAAATGAGCGGCATGGTATTAAGATTCTAAGCACATTATGCTTACAAACGAGCAACGGGCTGAGACGTAGGTATCACTTCTAAGTCGGTGCAGTTTAAGAATCTTAAAACGAAATTATATTGTTTGCACGGCACAATGGGGTACGTTTGCGTTTACATTATAACGCTGGTAGTTCTATTTGAAAGAAGCAGAGCTTTTTGACTCACGTTGTTAGTTGGATTTTCTTGCAAATATCTTTCACAGAAAATTCACGTCATAAAGTAATGACTACACAAAATTAATTGGATGGCGCTCACATTTCTTTAATTTGTTCCAACGAGGCAAAAGAATTGCTTTTGATAGTAGAAATTTCGTTGTGTATGAGATTGCTAAAAAGAACAGTTACGTCCTTAATTCTCGACATTTTTACCTAACGTACATTCTTTGTAGTTGAGAAAGGCCACTAAAGTTTGACGCTCGAATTATTGTCAAATTATTGTACATGCAGAAACTAAAAAAAAGGAAGACCTCCTATATAAATCTTATATGGATTGGCGTTTTGCCCCTTAGTACAAGTTCTGAAGATTCGTTTGCTTAGAGAACGTGTCTGGAAGACTTGTCAATTGGTTTCCGGAAAGATCTCTAATATAGAAAAAAAATCAGAACAGAATTGAAGTTGAATTTATAGCATACAGCTCTTCAATGAACGTGACTCTTTCAAACAAAGACGGTTCAACAGTTGTCAGGCTATTGTTGGTAAAATCCCTGAGCATGATCACATTTCAAGTTATAGATAATGAACTTTTGAGAAACTTGCCCTATGTTTACGGTCGTCCCGTTAGCAAACAGCGAACCGTCGATTGTTGTAAGCTGGTTGACTGAAAGATCTCTATAGGAACAGTATGTACATGCATCTGACAACCAAGAATTTTATCTCTTACATTTCCGAAAAAAATGTAGAATAAGAGAACGTTCCTGGATCTAGCTTGGCAATTTTATTTATACCAAGTTTCCTATGGAAACAACTTGATAAGAATCGGTTCGCTATACAATCTAGAGCAGCTAACACAGCGTGCATGAGCGGCAAAGACGCGAAAGCGTCTGGAGCAACTTTTGATATGTCGTTTCCTACTGCTAAGCTGAGAGAACTTTAGGTTAACGTCTCGTCGTAAAATAATTGCTTTCTCACAATTGGCCCAGGTAGTCAAGTTTGAGCACATTGCTGGGCAATTCAGTGAGATAGTTGCTATCTAATCGCCTAAAAGTTTAGGTTTTATTATTCAAAATCTACTTTTAATCTCGTACAAAGCCAATTTGTTTGAGCGCGATCCAACACTAGTAAATGAAGCAGCCGACAAAACTGTCAGATGGTTCAGCATCAGATTACTGCAAAAGTTTCATGTCAGTGGTTCAACTTAGTCGCGCATAATCTATATATACATTTCGGTGACTGAGGATAAATTCTGAAATGCTCCTTGCTGTATACTATGAATGCTGTTGTTCTTGAGGTATCTGCGATTTCGACAGTACAACATGCACATATATAGAGAGCTGCGGGTGAGCGCACACATTTTATCAAGATCTGGCAGATCTTTCAAAAATCCTGATGGCAGCGTTGTCAGGTTGCACCTTTCAAGATTTCTGAATAAAGTTTCAATAGAAATCCCTATGCTAATAGTTCAAAAATACTTACAGCAAGGACAACTGAAACAAATGATGCGGAACTGTTGTATTGAACATATCGCTTACATCAGATAGCAAAGGATTGAAGCTTAGGTCTCTACGTTTAAACATAATTATTACACTTGCAAGCGGAGTGCTCTTACAGGGTCTGCAGAGACTCTGGAATTGAAAACGCTTTTCTTAATTTGTTTTTGGCTCCAAATCTATCAGATCAATTCCATACACTGACTCGGTATTTCTAAAAATATTCTTACATTTTGGTTAGGCTTTTGAACCGAAGAAAATATTTTGCATCGACAGCCGTAATTTCATTGCTACTGAAATCACTGTATCGTCAAAAACTCGCATAAGAATACGTAAGAAATATTATACTCGTCTAAGAACGCCCATACAGTGAAAACATTTCCTTAGGAAACGCCGAGTTGGGAGGCAAAGAGCCTCTCAGTTTGGCAAGCCTAGCCGTACAATTGATGTCGAGATAATGGCCGTTGACTGGGACGCATGTGCAGTTCTTGCACGCATCAAAACTCAAAGTCTCATTGTAATGGGTACAGTTGGTCGACGTAGCCCATAGTAAGCAGACCAAACCCAGTACTGATGCAATTCGACTCATAACGGGCTGGCTGAAACAGTAGTCGAATGGCCAAGTGACGCAAGAGCACAGCTTCTTAGTACTACAGGGAAGCTAGTCCTGCCCCCAAGGGAGTTCCCGTGACCTTTCGTTTCAGTTTGTCTTGCCGGGGCGGAGCTACAGAGGCTAGAGAATCGTCAGTGGGGAAAGGTCGGGAGTTTCCTGCGAACCTTTCGGTATCACTGACGAGATCATCCAAGCTTCTACGTAGAGGCACTGTAACGAATCGCAACTTCAATTTAACGTGCTCTTTCGACACCTTTTGAGCCATAGATATCGAAAGTCTATATATCGAGGCGATATGTTTCGTGCTACCTTCTCCTGCCTTCTCCTCTTCGCTCTTTCACACAACATTTGGGGACAGTTTCCTGGCTACAATTTACCTTGCTTCAAAGACATCTGCGCGAAGCCATGTGGTGAGACGCCAGTTATATAGTGCATGCATGGAGACGTACGTTTCAACAGAAGTCTAACAAAGAAAATTTAGCTGATCTGGGGAAAGAAATCCAGTATTTCAACGTTACAGTCAGCAACTGGCCAATTCAGCCTAGCTCCCAAATGGTTACGCTAAACGTTACTCTACAGCCAAGTGAGACTGAATCCTTGCTGGACTGAAATCGCCAGCTTCTAAACCAGTCTTTATATTTATATAGCAACAAATCTAACCGACGTAGGTGTATTTTTGGAAGTCTTTGGCGTCCTTAAGTCTGAGGCACCCGTTCATTGCGTTGTGACCGATTACCTGTGCAAAACCGACGCTCCGAACCGTTGGGAAAACAAGATTTGTCCCATTCCTGCGTTTAGTAAGTTCTTCTATTGAAAGAGGACCAAAATGGTAAACTAAGTATTAGCACCTACTACCTATGGATGGCAATGGGGAAATGAAGACGTCGAAGAAATTTTGAGCGTCGCTGTAAGATTAATTAGAAAAACAGCTTGCATTCACCCGCTTTAAATTGAGTAGGTGAGCGGGAACTGTACTTTCAAAATGACAAGCTTTGACAAGAAACTTCTCGCTTGCGTCAGCCTCACATTGACCAAAGATACCCAAGGAGATTTCTCCTCTGCAAATGCTTATGAGAAGAAGACAAAAAGGCTCTTTCGTCCTTTTGAAGGGTGTAATTGGTAAAAGGTGTTCTAGGTAAAAATTTTGCGTCTGTCTATTCACGCAAATTCCGTCAACTTTCTACTACCTAGTGAGTCTACGTTTAGTAGCAATCTCGTAGAACTGTGACGTCATCTGTATCGTGCTCCCACTGTTCTATAATGGCTTCTTTTCAGTATCTGCTGATATGCATTTATTGTGTTGCACCGCTGCCTTTGCTGCGCTTATGTTGAGAACGCACTCACTACCTGAGACACGTTTGTCAAACACGACAGTTGGCCCTGACTTGATAATTGACCCTCGCTTCGCTCGGGCAATTATCGCGGTTCCCTCGGGTGTCGGGTCCGATAAATCCCATATTGCCCTCGCCCCCATGTAGTAACCTATATTTCTTACCCGACTGCAGAGCTGAAACGAAAGCAAGAGTGAAAAGCAAACAAGGACAGCACTTCATTTTCTTCTGAGACACAGAGGACGTCCTAGCTGTATTGTTCGATGAAGAGTGTGCTTCCGTTCTGTCGGAAATTTCCCGCCAGGCTATCACGACAGAGTAGCGTGATCGCCGTGAGAGATCCTGATATGGGGAAAGGTTTATATATGAAAGATGACCATATATATATGAAACAACTCACGCTACCCTTTTGACGGGTTTCGCGTTCCATAGTTTCGCGCGTGGCCTTTAGGCAGACCCCTAGGAAACGAGTGGTGACGTCACGGTCACATCGGAAATAAAATTTAATTAGTCGATGTCTGCCCGGTAAGTGTCAAGTGACGCCCCCAGCCAATTAATCAACCAATCACTACAGTAGCTGACGTGTGTTTTGCAAGACTTGTAGCGCACGGTAAGGCAAGAATGACGGCGTTTCTTCCGCCAAATCTTTTGGCACTATTCGCCCCTCGCGACCCAATTCCCTACGCGTCTCCACTCGATCAGCTCGTCTGGGAAAAGAAACCGTGGAATTATTCCGGTGTTTCTCAATATCTCCATCTTTTCGAGGTTCTCCTCTCGAAATCTAGCCCAATCGATCTCGAAATGTTATCGTTGTAGGATCCTAACGAAACTCCGGAGCCCACACGCGCCGAAACGAAGTCGGAAAGACGCGAACGAAAGGTGAGGCTCCTTTCGGGGGTAATCGACGAGTTCGCCGTCATTCGTTCACTTTCCAGCGTCAAGAGGCGAAAGAGCGCGGTCGCGTTATAATAGAAAAACGCAAGGGAGAGTGTAAGTTATGCATTTACGTTTTTTCGCAAGGAATTTGACGCATTTCCTTATAGGGGACCCGCACACCAACCCGGATGCGACAGGCGATCCATTCAAAACGCTTTTCGTCTCGAGAATTGTTCGTGTATAACGTCGAAAAAAATATATCGAATAATGTATCAAAATTTTAGAACTTCGACACTTCCGAGTCAAAATTGCGAAGAGAATTCGAGCAATACGGACCAATCAGAAAAGTATTAATTAAAATCTTAATTAATTAAATTAATTCTCTTAATTAATTAATTAATTAAGATTCGTATGATCTATGAAACGGGCACCGGAAAACCGCGCGGCTATTCATTCATTGAGTATGAACACGAACGAGACATGCATGGTAAGTAAAAAAAGGGTAAGAAAACAAAGGAACCAACGAATGATCGAACGTGAGACGCGTACTTGCACATAATAAAAAAAAACGACGAGACCCACGTATTGAAAAAAATGATTAAATATAAACATAAGTTTATTAACGCTACTAAAGCGGGTAAGTGTGCGCTGCCGGGTAAGTT
The DNA here is from genome assembly GCF_947507565.1 of Oscarella lobularis. Classification (NCBI taxonomy): domain Eukaryota; kingdom Metazoa; phylum Porifera; class Homoscleromorpha; order Homosclerophorida; family Oscarellidae; genus Oscarella; species Oscarella lobularis. Next base: position 174,814 of record NC_089183.1, read on the forward strand.
TTGATACCAACCCTGGCCAGTCCACATCCGGGAAAACGAGCGAGCATGCCTTTTTAGAGAGAGGGTAAGCCCGCGCCGCGCCGAAGTCAGCCTTTCTATGAATAAAAAATAAATCAATAGAAAGGCTGACGTTTTTTTATTGTAGAATATTGGGTGAGATTAGCGTGTAGGAAAATCAATATCAATTATTGCTTGGAATTGTATTTTTTGTATTTATTATTTCCTAGCGGCTTATAAATATGCCGACGGAAAAAAGATCGACGGGAAACGAGTTTTAGTTGACGTCGAACGCGGGCGCACGGTCAAGGGTTGGATACCCAGAAAAATTGGTAATTTAAATGTTTTTCGAATAAGTGATGCATTGGAATTATTTGGAATTTTTAAGGAGGTGGCATGGGTGCGACGAGGCGTGGCGCTCCTTCGGAAAACGTCAAAATTTCGGGCAGAGACGATCACAGGTAAATTCGTTAGCGCGCGTTTTGGCACGTGATTGTACACGCGTTTCTCAGAGAGAGAGAACGCGATCGCGGCGATAGAGACCGCGGTGATAGAGACCGCGGCGATAGGGATCGCGACAGAGGCGAACGCGATCATCATCGCGGGGGTCGACGCGATTCGTATCGTCGAAGCGGTCGAGACGAGATTCGCGAATCGCGTCGTCGATCTCGATCACGTGATCGCGATCGACGCGAGCGCAAGCGCAGATCGCGTTCGCGCGATCGGCGAAGAAGGCGCTCGCGTTCGCACGATCGTAAGCGGCATCGCCACGATCGCGACAACGGGCACTCGCGACGCGAGGAAAGAGACGAATCGCCGGGAAGAAGAGATTCCCCTCCGCGAATCAAAAGGGAGAAAATTGAAATGGAAGAGGGAGAAGTTCCTCCCGATTAGGGGCGCGCGAAATGAGAAAGTTTTGCTGAACTTGTTTTTTTTCTGTGAGTTTGCGTGCGATGTGGATGTGTCTTGCGAAAAAAATCAAAAAATTTAGAGCAACGATACAGTACTGCACTACCGGTAGTGTAGAATTTAATTTGTCTACTCTACATCGTTCCGCTAAATAATGGTTATTAGATTAGCATACACGTGGGGTAGGAAGTATGCGTTGGTGTGTCGTGTAATGCGGCAGTTTCCGTGAGCAATAACAGACAAAGCCGACACGCCGGGGGCCCCTCCGCCAACACCGCCGCACACGAATCGAACCCCAACGAAACGGCGGGAGAGCAGCGCGCGTTCCCTCCTCGCCCCCGTTCCTTCATAGCAATCTAACCGCAGGAGCTTGTACGGCTCCTCGGTCATGGAAAACATCGTCATGGACGCTGCAATGCCGACTATATCGGAGGGCGGCCGTCCGCCGTTGTCCGCCGTTCCCGACACCGATTCGACGACGAGCGATGACGTCAACGTCGAACAACTATGGCTCGAGCTGATGGCGGAGCGCGATCAGCTTCTCGCGCAGGCAGGCCAAACGCAAGATCTTCTGCAGATCACCACGCAACGTCTCAACGAAAGCGAGCACACGAAAGCGATGCTATTACGAGCGATCGAATCAGCTCTGCCTAAGGTAGGTGCGAATAGAGGGTCTTTTCTCTCCTCCTTCGAGAGGGTGCGATGTCATTGAGACCTGTCGCGATTCGACGGAACGCTCGGGGGGGTTCTTTTGCCTAAGGTCTTGTTTTTTCTTTGTTGTTCCTCGTGGGGGCCCCGCTTCGGTTTGCGACTTCGCGGCGGGTTCGCGTGCGTCGGAGACGTCGTGCGAATGGAATGGGGAGTCGGAAATCGTTTCTCGCGCGCGCGAGAAACGTGGAGTCTAGTCTCGCGATCATCGGGCCCCCGGTAATTTTCTTTTCGTTCTAAGACCGAGGACGAAAGCCGAAAACTTCTCGCCGAAATACGTCGCGGCGATTTGCGCAACTTCGGTCGACGTCGTATACGACTAGACAAGATTCCCATAGCCGAGGTAAGAAAAATGGCGGGCAGTACACGCCCCCTCCCCGCCAATCATCTTTCCCTAAGGAATTCGCTAAACTCATGAGAGAAGTCTACATGGCGCGACAACGCGTGCTCGTTCAAGACGAAGAAATACAAGAATTAAAGGCGGAACGAAGCAATACGAGGGTAAATAGTTCGCGACCGAGCAGCCATCTTGGTTCTTATGACTGAAAACAGCTCCTACTCGAGCATCTCGAGTTCCTCGTCGCGCGACACGAACGCGCACTACGCGCAACGGTCATGAAACGCCAAGCGATGGGCGTTTCATCGGAAAAAGAAGTCCTGAAAGCGCTCAAATCGCTCTTCGATCATCACAAAGCGTTGGACGAGAAAGTAGACGCGATATTCGCAATCGATCCTCTCGGGGGGCCTCATAGGGAACGTTTTAGGTGCGCGACAAGCTTCGATCGGCTCTAGAACGCGTCGGAATGCTAGAAGACGATCTCGACGCCGCAAACGCAGACGTAAACACCAAAACAAAAAAAAAATCAAAAAAAAACGTTTTTCGCGCATTCGCAGAAATCCGATTTGTCCGAACAGTGTTCGCTTCTTCAGAAGAAATTGTCGACTGTGAAGAATCAAGCTGATTTAGCTGATTCGAAACATGACGAAGTTCAGCTGAAAAACGCTCAACTGGAAGCCGAACACGAGCGCCTTGCAACGCAGATTCGCGAACTTCAAGACCAGATACGTTTGCTCACGAGCAAAGTGCCGCTGAACGGCGGAAAAGGGGTCAAATCGAGTTCGGAGAGCGGGGAGGAAGAGAAAGGGGAAGTCGAGAATACGAGCGAGGTGAGACAGAGAAGAGTTTTTTTAAAAGTGGCGGATTTTCTAAGGGGTGTAGAGTCCGGATGAAATTCCAAAGAACGCAGATGTGGCGAAATTGAAAGCGAAATTGGAGCACCGAAATAGGCAATTAGAGAGAGTAAATAAATAAATAAATAAATATAAGCACGTGGTGAGGACATTTTTATTTTAGGCGTATAAGCAAAGGGATGAAATTGTTACACACGCGGCGAATCTCCAAGAGGAAGTTGCCCTTGGCTCCGAAGATCTCGATCGTGCCTTACAAGCGAATCTAGTCGTCGAAAAAGCCCTCAGAAAGGTACGTACGTATTTATATATATTTCGATTAAATTATTTCTCTCTTTTTTTCTAGACTGAGAAAACGAATAGCGAACTCGAAGAAAAAGTGAAAAATCTCGAAAAAGAATACGAGAACATTCTGCGTGACGTCACGACGTTCAAAGACGCCAACGAACGACTGCAAGACGATTTGACGAAACGAGAAACGCAGCTTCTACTCGTAAGAAAAGAAAAGAAAAGAAAAATCCCAATATCTCTCTATCAATATCTCTTAGTCGAACGAGAGAATGAGGAATATGGAAGAGAATTTGGGTGTCATGGAGAAAATGGTTAGCGAGCAAGAGCAGACGGCGAGTAGCTTGGATCGCGTCCAAGCCGAATTGAACGAAGTCAATAAAATATATAATAATTAATAATTATTCATATATATATTAATTGAAGGTTAAGGAAATCAAGGGATCCGTTGCCGTGAAAATTAAACATTTGGAAGATCAGTTGACGGAGAAATTAGACGATTTGAAAAAAGTAAAAAATTGAAAATATATTTTTCTTTTTTTGGATGAGGATTTGGTGTCTCAGGCAAAGGAAAGTCAATCAGCCAAAGAGGAACAGGTGAATCGTCTCTCTGCTACAATAGATAAACTGCTAGCGGAATCCAACGAGAGAATGCAGAATCACACCAAAGAGAGACTCAAGTTGACTGAGGAAAAGGTGGGTGGGGCCCCCTATTCAATTAATTAATTAATTAATAATGATTTCTAGAGTGCACTGAAGCGAGATCTTGAGTCGCTTCAGATTGAAATAGAGAAAGCCAGGGAGGAAAGAGTAAGAAAATAAATAGTTTAATTAATCAATTGATGAATATCATTATATTAGAAAAATTTCAAATCCAAGCAAGCGTCTCTAAGTCAAAGCGTCATCCAATTGAAGCAGACGGTGCAAACACCCATTTATCATCTTAATTATTATTGAATTATTTTTTTAAAGACGTCACATCGAAATCACGAGAAAACGGATTCTAAACCCAAATCTCCCGCCGACATGAAGCTGAACGATTTCCTCGAACGACAATGGGAAATGAGTGATCCCGACGACGTTCTCCAGTTCGTCGCGGAACTGGAAAATCAAGTCGCAGTATTAGACGAAGAACTAAGGTAAAAGAAGAGAATACGAATAGAATCTTAGCCTGGGGGCCTCTGAATCTTCTAAGAAATAGCCTTTAGTCAGAAAATCCCTATAGAATATTTAGCCTGGGGGCCTCTCCACAGTCTCTAGTCTAGAATCAATTCATACATGCAAAAATGTCTGTTAGTTTATAGATCTTGGGCCTCGCCCCTGGACTCATGATTAATTTTCAGGTGTTTGGACAATTCTCACAACGACGCCGTGAAGCAATATGAGTCTGTGATTGAACAGCTTCAGGCAAGTCCCACACGCGGCGGCGGCGGCGGCGGCGGCGACGCCGAATCAAAGCCGTTGACGTCGACGCCGCAATCGCCGCAGACGCGACGACGATCGTGCGCCGTCGCTCCGGAGGGAAAATCGGCCGTGGGGCCAACGGAAGCGACGGAGAGCTCTTCGGCGCCGATTCGCTTGTCTGCGAGGCGGAGAAAGGATATTGAGTTGTCTTTGCCGCCGCCTATTGAGGTAAGAGACGCGTGGGAAACGAAATCAAGGGCACGCTAGCGACGCAACGTGATGTAACGTAAGACTTCTTCTTGATTGGTCGCTTGCCTTTGTGACATCACTGGTCTTTGACCATATTTGGAACATTACGTTGCGTTGCTAGCGTGAATGAAGATCTACTGTACTGACGCCTCTTTAAAATTCTTAGGAGCCCGAGTTTCTTTTCAACTTCAGTTACCACGAACTTGAGGCAAGCTCATAGATAATAATAATGGATATATATTCGAATTGGGGGCTCCTTAGGGCCAGGATTTGATATCAGCTGAACCCTCGCTTCCTTCCCCTATTCGACGCGGCGGCGCTTCGTCCAATTCCGATGATCTCTTGGGAACAATGCTACGAACCCAATCCGTCCCATCAATCCTGTAAAAAAATATTTAAAAAAATTAATATTATTTCAGTCATTTTGTCTTCAGTTCGAAGGACGATGAGGAGAGTTACGACTATTTCGAACGTCATCAACCCAAACGACGTTCTCTCCCGAAACGAATTAGAAATTTCACGCAATTTCTCAAGGGTCGCAAAGACGATCCAATCAGGCCCGCCTTTCTCCAAGGCAACGCCAAGCAAACGAAAAAAATAAATCAATAATTATAATTTTATTAGTGCGAGCTAATGCGCATGCGGAAAAGACGTCCGATTCGGACGAAGCGCATAGTCCAGCCGATAGTCTCTCGTCCGATCGTAGCAAAGAGGGAATATCGAAAAAGTAAGGAAACCAGATTAAAATAATTAAATTTATAAGTGAGAATTCGAAGAATGGAATTGCTGGAGAAAGTGAAAGCGAGTCGGACGCCGTTTACGCATTGGAATTCCGCTACCATAGCAGCGTGGCTCGAAGTAGAAAAATAGAATTCAATTTTTTGATTTTTTAAATTCTTCTTATAAGCTTTGGGTTGGGTTACCCAATTGGTATGTGGCCGCTTGTCGCGCGAATGTAAAAAGCGGTTCTATTATGGCTGTGAGTATCATCTAGGTTCCCCCTAATTAATTGAGTATTGATTTATTTCTTTTTTTCAGGCTTTGTCAGATAGCGATATTCAGCGCGAAATTTGCATTCAGAATCCGTTGCATCGACTCAAGCTCCGATTGGCTGTTCAGGAAATCGTCAGTATGACGAGTAGTGACGTTCCATCATCACCAGCGGCACTAGTAAGTCAAAGAGTTCATCTAGAGGCTCATAAAGTCCCAATAGAAGGCTCCCTTGATTGCCTAATAATTATATTCCCAGTGGGTCTATTATTTACGTAAGCTTCCGTTCGTTCACACCGAAGACTTTGATGTAGACTAGAACGGAAGACTTTGAAGTACAGTCACTAGAGTAGACTACTCTACTAGTTTATACGGGCTAGCATTACGTTGACATAGCAACCAGCACCTCTTAGAGAAATCCACGCAACTGGCGTCGCAATATCTTATGCGCAAATTTTTTTCTGTAGAATTTGGCATACGGGGAAATGGGGACGGAGTGGGTTTGCAACGAGTGGCTTCACTCCATTGGCCTGCCTCAATACCAGGTACATCCGGGCATTGCGTTGTTAGGAGCGCATAGCAACGAGACAATGCGTATTCGTAGAAAGCGTTTCGGCATTGTCTCGTTGACGCGCGCATGTTGGAGCATCTTAGTAAGAAAGACTTGCGAGGTCTGCTCAAAATGGTCGATTCAGCTCACCGGTGATTAATTAAAAATATAAATTAGACGATATATTCATGGCGCGAATTTTTTAGAAATAGTCTTCGATTTGGCGTTCATTTATTGAAACATTTTGACTACGATATGACGGTAAATAAGCCCGCGTCATTAATCGATTATTTGACGATATCCTAATTAAGGAAATTAAACGAATTCAAGACGAATGCAAGGAAGGAACATCAAGTAACCAATTCATCTCGTTTTTTCACTCTCTAACCCGTTTCCCTTCTCTCCAGACGTTCTCGTTTGGACGAACGAACGCGTGGGACACTGGTTGGATTCAATAGGGCTCGAAGACTACGCGTACAACGTCCACGAGCGAGGAATCCACGGCGCGTTGATTGCACTCGACGACGACTTCGATTTAGACGCCTTTTGCTTGGCTCTTCTCATACCCTCATCGAATAGCGAGGTAAGGGCTAATCAATAAGTAAATTAATTGATCAATACCGCGATTAATGAATGAACTAATAAATTTTAAACTCTAAGTAGATTACTTAATACCGCGATGCTAATACAGATTAAATTAATTTTCAAAATCTAAGTGGATTAATTAAAATTTAAAATATTAATCGTTAGGCTCGAAAGCTTCTACGAGCTGGCTTCTATAAGCTTCTCGCTGAAGGCACAGAGCGTGAAATTCCTCCAGAGGTAGGCCCCTTCATATAGAACAAAAGAACGAAGACTAACTAACTAATTCCTATAAAAAAAGTCCCATGAACCAAAGAGTAGCAAGTTGAAAATGTGGAAGCGTCTTCGATCGACCGCTTCTCGTTTCGTGGGCCTCCAATCGGATCGCCACGAGATGAGCCGATCCCTTCCCTCTCTCATAACCTCCCCGAAAGCGCGCGCGCGCGCTAACCGATCCGGTTCGCTGTCGAAACCGTCGCGAACTTCGTCGGCTTCCGCCGAGGGCGGAGGAGACGGCGGCGAAAGCGGCGTTCGCTCTGAGGAAAAGGAAACCAGTATGTAGAATTATTTAATTAGATTAGGAATATTTGCTGGTTTGTAGATGACCCGGATGTAGAGACGTCTGGACCCGAAAGAGCTGTATAGTCGTTTTTCTCTTCTTCTTTTTCTTTTAACGCACGCATTTGAGGGCGGGTAGTAGATTTTTGATTTTAGATAATTATTGATTTTAACGCGATTTTTGTTTTCTTTTTGAGGGGGGGCTGTCTTTCCTTCCTTTTCATTGACATGGAGATGCACTCCGCCGGTAGAATTTGTAGTTGTTGGATTAAGTTTTTAGACTTCTAACTACGTAATTAAAAGTCAATGCATTTATGCATTTTAGCAGTCCCGTATCAAAGGCCCGGATTTCATCGTCACCCGTTCGGACCGATTCGACGTTCTAGCACGCTTTTTGCGTTCCTATCCGCCCCGGGAATTAGCCGACGCGCCTTCTACCTTCCCTGCAATGGATTACGAACCAAGTTTGTTAGCTTTTCTGGCACGTAAGTCCCACGTGATCAAAGCGATGAAAGCAGGGATCCACCCCGTCTCGTGATCGAAAAACCGGGGCTACCGTCAGCTGCGTAGTCGCGTAGGAGTCACCTTTCATCTCCTGCTTTTGAAGCGATAGAAAAAGATGCAAAAAAAGTGGAAGCAACACTTGACGTCATCGTCACAGTGAGAATAAGCGACTCGCGCTTTTTTTATGCGCGGCTTCACTCGCGTTTAGCAGCGAACAAAAGAGAACATATAATTTTCACGAACAAAAAACGACACGAAACGACTCAATTCACAAGTTCTCCAACTTTTCACTCATGGTGCGGACAGTTGCATATGGGCGAATCGGGCCGGCAGGTCCCCTTGTCGATCGGTTTCTGACTGCAGCACAGGCGACAGGACGGCACTGTACCGTAATGGCGGCACACCTCCTCGCTATCGTTGCAGCACGTCGCATTGTTCGCCCTACAGCAGACACATAACGGCTGAACACTTATGAGAGGAGCGCAGAAAGCGCTCGACGACGTCTGCGGCGGCGGGCTGCAGCAACTGGAGCAAGAAGCATTCGTTGAGATGCATTTTTCACCATTTTTGCAACACAGGTCTCCCGCCGGCATGCATTCGGTCCGCTCCTTGTTCTGTTGAATATGAGTGCCGCAGGAGAGGGCCGTCAGCGAGACGAAAAGAATCAACTTGTACATTGTTTCTCTTTTGGATATGCGGCGATTCGTGCACGTCGCGCTTTATATAGAGCCCAAGGCGCCGGAAAAGGGTGTGAAGATGATTTGTTGTCAGCTGTTCTCACACGGAAGTTCCTCACAGGAATTTTGAACGCTACGGACTTGTGCATGCAGTTCTTTTTTTGGATTGGATGGAAGATTGATGGATGGAGCTCAAGTGGTGGTTCGTTTCGCGCACTATATTGTTTTTCAAGCCCGTTTCAACTGCGTCAGAGATAGCGGTTTTGAAAGGGAAGCGTTGGCGTGGAAGAGAATTTATCATCGTTTCTTTTTTTTAATTAATAGATTTTTCTCTTCTAAAGCTGAGTGAAGATGACGAATGAAGACTTGTGCATGATGATTTTTTCTTGCATGAATTAATGGTAGATACGCACGGCTTTCGATCTCCAGGGTATGGAGACGAAAGCAGGCCTGGCTCATTGAGCTCGCGCGCGCGCCAGGCTCTCCCGCCGCGCGCTCACTCCCAGCACGCGACGATGGGAAGAGGGTCTGCATTACGCGCGCGCGCGAGTTCCACGCCAGGCGAACGCGCGCGAGTGCACCCGCGAAATCTACACGTAAAAAGTAGGTGAAACTATGCTCAAAATTTTATTAAAAATAAAGAAGAAAGTCTATTCTATATATCAAGTGTCTTTTTGCGGCGGTGGGACTGAGACTGCAGTCCCCACAGAGATGTACGCCTGCACAAATAAGTGCAGGCGTACTGATGTAGGCGTCATTCTCCTGGGGAGACTACTATCTATGGAGTAGCTCCGTCAGGAGATGCACGCCGTCAAGTTGGGCCTTTTTGCTTCTCCTGCCCAGGAGACGTGGCAGTTTAGAAGTTCTGGTCTCATGCCATGGAGGCCTCTAAGCAGTTTAGGGGAATGCGACTATGAGGAAGTTGCAATTCCCCGGGTCTCTTGGACCACCCGTCCTGCTGAGGACGTTGGGACCGCGGTCAACCTCTTCGTCTCCTTCTTTAGTCCGGTCTACGAAGAAAAGAACGAGTACAGGTGCGGCAAATGACAATACACTCTTGAGATGAAACCATGAACTATAGTTCACGGTTTTTGGCAGATTTTTGACCATAAACTATTCACGGTTTCGGGTTGATTTATGACTACTCTAAACGTTTTTCGGGTCTAAATGTGCCTTACCTTGCAAGTCAAAGGCAAACCGATGATCGAAATTCGAGGGGGGCCCGTTTTCCGCTTAGGAGCTCTCTTTCGCTCGAGACGCACGTATAATTGAAGAAAGCAAAGCAACTTCGTCGTACAAACGCTTTTTCGATGCCCTGGAAACCTTCGCTACCGCCGTTTCGATGGATTACGCCCAAACATCGTTCTACGCACCCTCGCAACGAAGGAGAAGCACGGAAAACGTTACTCGTTGCATCTAGACTAAGAAATAAGCGTCGCACCTGGAGTATTTCGCTCGGTTTCGTAGAATTTCCACTAGGCACTTCGCACGTGACGTGTTCGCTCACGGTGACGTCACAGATGACGTGCCCTTCACAAATAAATAATCAGTGACTCGTAGCAGACATCTAATTGTTCCAGAGATTCAAAAGAAGGTCACGAGATAATAAAAAACACTGTCATTCAAAAACCACAGTTAATATTCATATAGTATAGTAGTACCAGCTTTGGATCACATAAAAAATCTAATTGGCTCTTCTCACGTATGGTCAATCTTCCTCCCCCGCTGCAAGCGTTCCAACTCGTCCTGAATTGCCTTTACTAAAGGCTGCTGCATGGGTGCCGGCGCCACGTGAGAGGGAGGAGCTGGAGCTGGAGCTGGAGCTCGAGAACCCAGCTGAATAGGCAGCTGGGGCTGAGGCATTGAAGTCGACGAACGGGAGCCGGGAAAGTAAACAGGAGGAGCCGCTGGTTGACTAAGCTCAGGCTAGAAAAAAATTAAAACGTTGAGTAGTGCATATCTCTATGTTATTATGTACCTCTGATGGGGAATATAAGGTTTGAAACGATTGCCTGTAATTGTCATACGGATTCCAAACATGGTGCCCCTGAAAAATAATTTTTTATAAAAAATATTATCCACGCGTGGATATTTTGTTAGGATGGTACCTGAGCACTCTGTGTCCTATAGACGGGAGTCACGTGAACCGGTTGCTCTCCTGGAACTCGCTGTTGTTCGCCCCACGCTGACGCGACGGGTCTCGCCGAAAAAGTACTCGCGTGCATCATCGCTGGTGGAGCGCCAGCCGTGTAGGGTCGCTCGTTTCGCGGCTGAACGAGCAGGGGAGCTCCCATCGTGGGATACGGGACCACAGAGGCGGATTTCGGTCGAGACATCGTCGATCTCGCCGGCGGACGAGGTCCTAGGCGGGGATCGTACGGGGGATGGGAGGGTTGGGTTGGAAGAGTGCGGCGTCGCGGCGGAGAGGCGAGTTCCGGCTGTTGGGGCGAGGGAGAGGGGGAGGAGTCGGGGATTGGTTGTACTTGAACCACGTGGTTGCTCGTGGGCGGTGGAGGGGGCGGGGGCGGAGGTTGCCAAACGACGGGCGAACGCGGCGATTCGTGGAAAATTTCCGGGTGAATTTGAGATCGCGTGGACTTTTTCCAGTGACGGGTTTTTGACGAAGAACGTCTGACGAAGAAAAAATTCAATTATACATAAGTAATATAATTATTGTTTTACCTTATATTTCTTTTTGTGATTTCTTCGAATTGAGTTGCTTCCGGGTCGAGAATTCCAGCAAGCTAAACAAATCGAATTTAACAATTTTTAATTAGTTATATGCCTCGCGTTTTTTTATTTGCCTCTTTTTGCGCTTCTTTGCGTTCCTTTCTCTCCTTTCTCCGCTTCTCAGCGGCCTTCTTTTCGGCCAGCTGCCTCCATTCCTCGTCCTGTTTCTTCTTCATTTCCTTCTCCATTTGCCTGTGTCGCTCTCTCTGCCTCTGCTTATTCCGCCATCGTTCCACGTCCGCCTTTTGACGCATCGTTTGCTCAATGTGTTTCTTCTGAGCCTCAGTAAAAGCAGATGCAGCCGCCTAAGGAAAAAAACAAAAAAACTAAATAATTAGACAACCATAAATTTACAAGCGAACCTCTGCTTTCTCTTTCTCTTCTCTCTCCCTCGCTCTCTCCTCTTCCTCCCTCCGAAATATCTCCAAAGACAACTCTTGCCGTATTTCAACTTCCTCCTTCGACGGCGGCGGCTCAGCGGCGCTCAAACTCGCCGTAGACGACTTCGGCGTCGCCGGCAACGACATCTGCGTCTCGGCGCTCGTTCGACTCACCGAAACGCGCCGATACAAAGGAATCATCGGTAAACGTCGCTCGGGAAACGACGCCTTCAAAACGGGCGCCAAAGAAGCGGAAATCTCCGCGGCGGCGGCAACGTGAGATCTCTCTATCGTCGCGTATTCCCCGGGCGGACTTTCGGACGTCGCCTCCTCGGCGTCTCGAATATCGGGAAGCGGTTTTCTGACGTCATCGCGACTCGATTCGTCTTGACTTTCGACGACGATGATTTTGCGTTGTTCGACGTCGGCTTCGTCGTCGGCGTCGTCGTCTTCCTCGATCCACGAAGCGATTGGTTGACTGGGCGGCAATTTTTCCTTGAGGATATCATTATAGTGTTTTAGTTCGATTCCAGGCGGCTCAGATCCTTCTTCGAGTCGCTTTCCGCCGACGTATTCCGGTTGCTGAAGAAGCGTCACTTTGTCCGTGTATTTCGATCGCCAGCAACAGTAGCATATGATGAGGAGAAGGAGAAGAAGGAGGCAGATGGTGAGAACGATGATTAATACGATAGCCCATAAGGGAAACTCGTCATCAGTAATAGGAAGTTGCGTTGGAGCTTGATAAGGATAAGGATTAATTCTAACGACCTGAAAACAACAGAGGCATAGAAGGAAAGGGAACTAAGACTATATTTTTACTTACTTCGTATCCTATGATTCCGTTAATCGTTTGCGCTTCGTGAAGTCGCAGCAAATTCGTCACCGTTTCCGCGTCGATCAACTCGCCGCGATCCCTCACGTAGAACACAACGATTGCGTGATTCTCCGCTTGGTTTTCTGTCGTCGCATTGATGATCGTCACGACGACGGGTCTCTCTTCTCGTCGCCGTCGTTTCTCCACGGTCGCCGCGAGGATTTTCGCCTCGTTGTAGGCCTCTTCGAGATTGCTCGTCATAAACAAAAGCCACTCCAAATCGCTCAGATGAATATCCAAGAAATTGAGTCGGAACACGAGCTCCGTCCAAAAAGCGATTGGAGGATAACGCGTGGGGGAAATAGGAGTCGATTCGTTCGCTGGAGAAGTCGCTGTAGTAGGAAGACGGTTCGTTGGAGTCGTTGGCGACTCCGTGGCTATAGGAGATGACGGAGATGTCATCGACGTAGCGGGCGTTGGAGCGGGCGTTGCGAATTCTGTAGCATTCGTCGGGATTTCAGTTGTCGGAAGCGACGAAGTGGCGTTTTCAGTCGTCGTAGTTGGAGTAGCCGTTTCAGAAGCAGGCGAAACGGTCCCTGTAGCATTAGTGGGTCTCAATTCCGTAGCATTCACCGTAGGACTCGAAGCAGAAGTCGAAGAAATAGTTGGAAACGTCGTAGCATTACCCAGTGCAGGTATCACTGTCGCATTTAACGTAGGACTAACAGCAGAAGCGGTAGAAATGTTTCCTGACGTCGCATTCGTTGGAAATCTCGACGTAGAAGTCGCATTCGCCGTAGGACTAGGAGCGGACGTGGTAGAAACGTTTCCTGACGTTGAAGATGGAACAAACGTCGTAGCATCGGTCGTCGTTGTTGCATTCACCGTAGGACTCGTAGAAACATTGCTTCGCGACGTTGCATTCACTGGAAACGTCGCAGAAGTAGCAGAGACATTTCCGGGCGTTGCATCGCTTGGAAACGTCGGCGTAGAAGGAGCTGGGGCCGCAGTAGATATAGGAAACGTCGCATTCACTGTAGAACTGGGCGCAGAAGTAGTAGAGATATTCCCAGACGTCGCATTTGTTAGAAACGGCGGCGTAGAAGGGACTAGAGTCGCTGAACTGGGTGCAGAAGTGGTAGAAAAATTCCCAGATGTTGCGTTCGTTGGAAACGTCGGCGTAGAAGGAACTAGAGTCGCAGCAGAAGTGGTAGAGATATTTCCGGCTGTTGCATTCGTTGGAAACGCCGTAGAACTGGGCGCAGAAGTAGTAGAGACATTTCCAGGCGTCGCGTTTGTCGGAAAAGTGGGCGTAGACGAAACCAGCGCCGCAGAAGTCGGTGGAAAAGTAGTAGAAACATTTCGTGATGCCACATTCGTCGTTGAAGGGCTGGTAGGAAAACTCGGAGTAGGTTTCGTTGGCGGCACCGTCTCTGTTGCGTTCACCATCAAAGCTGCAGAGGAAAAAGCCGCAGTAGACGATACAAAGTCGACCAGGCGAACTGCACTCGATGTCAGCACGGGAAAAACGAAGGAAGAGCTCGGTAGAACCATAGGTAATCGAAACAAAGTCGAAGAAGCAACCGCGAGTGCTGACGTTGTCTCCAAGACCGCGCTACTCGTCGCAGACGTTGAAAAAAATTGTAGTGATGTCGACAAAGGTTCTACGAGAGAAAGCGAGCTCGTTATTCCGACGCTAAGCTCCGCTGACGAAGATGGGAATACAAACGTCGATGCTGTGCTTGAAATCGAGGAGAAATTGCGTACAGAAAACGTAGCCTCCGGCTCCAGCACAGACGTTGAAGAAACGGGAAGAAACGCCGTCGAAGTGACCAAGAGAGACGACGCAATAACGGTCGAATTATCAGCAACGCCTGGCTGAGATGTCGAAGATAGAAAAGATGGGAAAACAGCTGATGTTGACTGTACAAAGTCCGAGGCAAAACTCAATGAAAAGACGAACGTCGAAGCGCTAAATCTCGAACTTGACGGCGGTATCAAGGCCGAAGAAACAGTCAGAGACGATTCAAACGACGAACTTGAAATAATCGGAGACAATACGGAAGACGACGCCGACAATTCTGCAATCGAGGAGACAAAGTCGACAATTTGAGAAGGAAGAATCGTTTCACTTGGCACCAGAGACGAAGTTGAAGTTCGAATGCGAGAAAGAATCGTGGCTGATGACGTCTGCACGAAAACGGCATCAGATGAAATAAGCAGAGATGACGAGACGTCAGGAAATCGCCCCAGAGATGACGACAAAATTGGAGGAGAAGAAAAAGAAGCAATTGTCTTCGTTGGAAAGTCAATAACCGGCGGAAACAACGAAACAGAGAACGAAGAAGTTGTTGACAACGTTGGCAGCGAAACGGTATCAAAAACAGCCGTTGAAATCAACGACACAAAGCCAATAATCGTCGACGATGAAGGAGAAAACATCGCAACAATCGTAGGCGACGGCTCCAAGGAAATTGATGACTGTGCGCCAGACGAAGTGATCGACGTCGAGGAAACTTCAGAAACTATCGCCGCCGTACTGGATACAACGAATCGGTGAGACGAAGAAGAAAAAATCGTCGTACTTGGAACTAAGTCGTCGAAACTGCTGATAGGAATAATTGTAGAGTTCACGATAGGAATTGGAGTAGACAACTCAGCGGAAACCCGTACTGATGAAGTGAAAATTGACGAAGATATTCCAGCAAATCCTACGTCACTCGACGACGAAACGACGTCGAAAAATTCAGAAGAAATCGTCAGGCCAATAGACGAAAAAGACGACGTCAAAGATGAACTTGAAAACGGCAAAGAGGAAAATTCAGATATCGACGAAGTGCCAGCGATATCGAGAGACGAAGAAAAGGATGCCGTTGACGTAGCAACAGGTATTTGATCGTCCGAACTACGGATGAGACTCACTGAAGAGAAGAACGCTTCAGCGAAGACAGAACTACTTTCTAAAGCCGTCGACAAGCGAGTGCCGACGATTGATGACGAGCTAAATAAGAAGCCGGTGCTACTAACTTCACGAACGTCAACTGATGACAACCCCGTGCTACTGGGATCAGGGACGTCGAATGACGACGTCATTTGAACCGGAAACGAGACGGCCAATGAAGTTGAACGCAATAAAAATTCCGAGCTAATATCCGTCAGTGTTGAACCTGAAATCGAGGGAATAGTCGGCGCCACAGCCGAGGATAAAGCCGAATTGTTCGCGGGTCGTACCGCTGTTGATACGAGAGACGACGCCGGAGGAAGAGTCGGTTCAACGGCAGTTGGAATAACAGAGGAAGTTCTCAGTGACACCATCAAGGAAACGTCCGACGACGATAGAAGAGAAGTCGAGAAATCGGCTGGAAGAATTGCTGACGAAGAAGAAGAAGTGGCTGTTCCAATTGAAAATTGACTTGAAGCTATTGAGGATGAGGAGAGAGCTGAGATGAAGACCGAAGAGAATGACGTTGAGAAATCCAGAGGAACGATTGATGACGAAGTGGTTGAGATGAAGACTGAAGAGGACGACGGTTCTGGCGCTACTACGCTCGAAAATCGACTCGATAAAAACGACGTAGTTTCCAGTGGAAGCTGCGTTGAAGATTCGACGAATAACAAAGTCTCTGGCTCGGCTACGGAGCTCATAATCGATTGAAAAGTCGACGCAGATGAGAGCGCAGAACTGACAGAAGACGCCGAACTGCTCACAAGAGCCGGAGTCGATGACGGCTCAAGAAACTCGACAAGTGAAGACGAGACATTGAGCAGGGGCAGTGAATCTGACGACTGGAATACGACGACCCTGCTGGGACGCAATTGAGTCGATGCTACCGTCTCAGTCGAAGTTATTAACGACGAAAATTGACTTGAGTCTATTGTCACCGTTCGCAGAGAAGCCAAACTTGTCGCACGTATAGAAACGGTCGGAGTCACGGTACGAGTGAGCGGAAATCTCGTCGACAAACTCGACTGAGGCGGCGGCTCAACAACCAACGTTGTCGTCGCTATGGGCATTCGAAACGAAGGCAGTGTAGGCATCGGAATTGTCGCGGACGACGGCACGTAGACAGAATTAAGAACTGGAAACGACGCAGATGGAAGAGCAGTCGCTTGCACGCCACTGACCGACGGCAAACGATCAGAAGAAGTAATTTCAAACGAAGGAGTCGAAGTGAGATCTTCTGGAGCGAAATCTTTTGAAGAGATCGTTTCCAATGAAGAAGTTGAAGTGACCTTCGATGTAACCGAAGGAAAACCTTCTGAAGAGACGATATCAAAGGAAGAAGTCGAAGTGAGACTTTGTAGTGGTAATTCTTTCGAAGAAATCGTTTCCAATGACGGAGTTGAAGTGACAGCCGTCGCTAGCTTCGCTGTAGTAGACAGAAAACCCTCTGAAGAAACGATATCAAACGAAGAAGTCGAAGTGAGACTTTGTAGTGGCAAATCTTTCGAAGAAATCGTTTCCAATGAAGAAATTGAAGTGACCTTCGACGAAAAACCTTCTGAAGAAACAATATCAAACGAAGAAGTGGAAGTGAGACCTTGCAGAAATGCAACCGTCGACGTAGGCGACACCAAATCTTTAGAAGAGATCGTTTCCAATGAAAGAGGTGACGTAGCTGATGGCAAACCTTCCGAAGAGAAAATCAGAGTTGAAGTAGCACTCTCTCCCACGGTGGATGTTGGAATCGAAACGCTCTCTCCAATTGCGACGCTTGAAGATGAAACTTCCACGTCTATTCTCGACGACGCTGATAAAACTCCAGTTTCAATAGACGCTGAGCTCGCTATCACCATTGCTGTGGACGCTTTGGCCGTCATTCTCCCCGCGGAACTGCTTATCATTTCGAATTCTGGAGATGGATTTATGGTGAAGACGTTTTCAACATCAATAGAGCTGACTATTGAAGGATTCAGCGAGAAAAACTCCGATGCGCGCTCTGAGCGAGACGGCAACATCGGTGTCGGCACGAGAGCCGTCGTCGACGTAGCGGCGGTTATAGAAGGAACAAGAAACGATGGAACAGGAAACGAATTTGAAACGACTCCGCTCGAAGAAAGAAATTGACTTTCCGATTGAAAATTGACGGCAGAACTATCCGGTGCTGATTCGGCTGACGAGATTACTTGATGAAATGCTGCGATTGATGATTCCGGTAGTAGGAGCGAGTCGGATACTGGTGAAGAAGGCTCGAGAAACGACGTCGGGGAGAACGACGCTGAAGTCGTCGGATCAAAAGTCGTTGAAGAAAGAAAAGCGCTAGTTTCGGACGGGCCAAACGACGTCAGATCAACTCCGGGCGACGATCCGGCAACATAAAGAGAAGAATCAAACATCGCTGACGAAACGAGCAGAGCCGAACTTTCTATTCCTTGACTGTACTCTTGACTTGACGCCTGTACCTCCAGCACAGATTCTTGGCGAGCCGTCATTGATGTGCTGATCTCATAGGCGCTTACAGACGGTAAAGGAACGAACGTAGAGAGAGCCACTTGATTTGAATCACTGAGTAGAGCTGATTCTGGTTGTCCTGACGACTGAATCACTGCCGACGGAAAAAGAGAGGCCCCTGTTACCGTAGAAGACGTTTGAAATAGAAAAGCCCTCAAAGTGCTGCCAGATAGCGATGTTGAATTTGGAAGTTTCGAAAAAGAAAAACGTCCGGTGGAGAAATCCACAGGAGACAATCGTATAGTCTCCGTGGGCGTTGCACGAGCAGTAAAAAGCGAAGGAGCAGATGTAGAATCTGAAGCCATTGATAATCTGGACGATTGAATCACCACCGTTGATGGGGCAATAGAGCTCGCTTTTACAGACTTCTCACTAGAAGGAGACGTTTGATAAAGAACAGACGATTGTCTCAATACTTCAGACGAAAATTGAAGGCCAACAGACAAAGATGCTTCGCCCAAAAGAGAAGAACGTCTGGAGGAGAATTCAGCAGATTTAGAATTTGAAGTGTATTCCACACTGGGCGCCAACGATTGAATCACCGTTGAGGAAGCAATAGAACTCGACGTTTTCAATACTTCAGGCGACGATTGAAAGCCAACAGACCCTTCTTTCAAAAAAGAAAACTCCGCAGACGACAAAGTAGACAATCTTATAGTTTCCGTCGGCATTGGACGAGCAGCAGAAGAAAGAGTCACCAGGCTACATGACGGTTCAGAACCATCCCACTGTCCTGAAGCCAAACACGTTAGGGAATCATTTCCCTGGAGCGCGTAGCCTTGATCACACATGAAGGTAACAACAGTGCCATATACACTTGCGTTGCTATCTTTTGAGCCGCTCCGCGGTGCAGTTAGTTCAGGGCACGTCCGGATAATACATCCCGGCTCCGTTTCATTCCAAAATCCACTCGCTTCACATTGAATTGTCCCGGACCCGTTTCTATCAAATCCTTCATCACATATAAATGAAATTACAGAGCTGATGTTGGCCTCGCTGTCGCTGATGCCAATTACTGATCCGTTATTGATTGGAGGAATGGTGCACGTGATTTTTTCACAGGTTGGAGTTGATGCATTCCATTGCGCGTTTGCCTGACATTCTAATGATCTATTTCCAACCAGTCTGAACGTCTCCATGCATCCAAACGATAGCACGTCACCGAAACGTGTTCCATTTCCGAGAATATACCCATTGGAAGGATCAATAAGATTAGGACATTTGACAATGACACACTGTGGAACACTTCCACTCCAACGACCTTGATTATCATCACCAGATTCACAAGTCAGTTCAGGGTCTCCGGATAGAATAAAGCCGTCATCGCAAAGGAACTTCACGTTCGTGCCAAACTCCGTCTCATTTGTACTTTTAGATCCGTTTTCTGGCGTGCCAAGAGAGGAGCAATAAATTCCTAAAACTAACATCTCGCATAATATAGATTCAATAGTATAAGTACTGTATTATTTACGTGAGCACACTGGATCACTTCCACTCCATTGTCCCATTGATGGATTGGTCAAGTCACATTCACAGGTGCGAACTAGATTTCCACTGGTCAAGTTGTATCCCTCATCACACTTCAATTGAGCAGTGAAAGTGAGTCCGGTTGGCAGATCTTCCGGTTCCCTATCATCGATAGGAGAAACGTGATCAGGCAATGGAGCCAAACTGTCACATTCCACATCGTCAATTTCTAGAACATCAAAATAAGGATTTAGTTGACTGAGACAATGCGTCGTCCTACGAGTGCAAAAGAACAGTCGAACTATCTGTCCGTTGCTGGATATCCACACTCCGTTGACGCACGTCAACGTCACGCTGCTTTCTCCACTAATTTCAATTTCGTGGCATGGGTCGCATGTAATTGTAGCGATTGCTCCATTCGTCACATTTTGGGTGTCTACTGCTCCATTTGACGGAGCAATTCGAGCGCAATCTGTTCAGTTTGAGACGTTAGACGCGTGAAGAGCTCGCCTAACGCGCGTACGTAGAAACGCTGGGTTCTCTAAGCTCCCCGGATAAAGCAACACCCTACTCTAAAACACGAGCGTTGTTCGTGCGAGAATGTACTATGCGCGAGCGGGAATAAGCTTTAGGTCCCTTTCAACGCTCGCTCAAACCCCACGCTACCACAAGATTAGCATCCGTTTGGTATCCAAGCGACGCCTGTAAACATTCTACGAACAGGGGTCCCCCTTTCCCTAACGTAGCTCAAAAACGCGTCTCGGGCTTCTCAGCGTGTGATCGCGCGCATGCAAAGTCGTCGAATGCAGAAACCGATCTCGAATCGTACTGTACCTTGAGCTACGACGAATCGTTCGCCGAGCGACGCGAATAGGACGACAACGAGCCATCCGAGAACGTCCGACTGCCCCATAAAAGATGGTCCAACGTGAAGAGCAGCTAGCTACGATGTTGCGCTGAGTAGCAGCATCCGCCCCGTCGCGTGCAAATGAAACCAGAATCAATTGCGCGTGCGTAGACCAGTTGGCGTCATCGTTGCTAGGAAGAAACCTCATGAGAGAATGGAGTAGTCGCGACGTCTTCTTCAGTTTCGCGAGAGCAAATACTCCATATTCCGACAAAAAAAAGAAAAGAAAAGCGGGACACATCGTCATCATGCAAAAAAACATCGATTAATTACTTAAATTTAATTCTCCTTCGACGAATCTAGCATAAGATCGCGCAATTGCTTCGAAGCGCTCTCGAGAAACAGATCGAGAGCGGCTAAGTGCCGCTGCCGACTCGAATCAGCCACCTTCATAATCCCAAACTACTTATTTATCATTAATTCTCAGACTTTTCTCACTCGTTCTTGTTCTTTCATGCTCTCCACGACGTTTTCCTTGGCTCGGGTCACGGCCTCGCCTAAGGCCGCTTCTCCTATTTCGCGTTCGTTTCTAACGGCCTCTCGTATCAATTCCTATGACTAGTCTCACTCCTAATCCTCTATAATAGCTTCGTACTATACTTTGCTTTTCTCCTGTTCCTCTGTAATCGTTTTTCGAAGCTGCACGTTGAATTCGTCCTTCTGTTCGTCCATCAGTTTAACCATCTCTTTCTAATAGCCCCAAAACTTAGTAAAACTGTTATTTTCTTTACTAAAACCTTCTGTTCTTCCAATAATTCCTTTCCTTTGTTCGTCTCCGTTTCAACGGCTTGCTCCAAAGCTTTCAAGCCAATTTCCCTCTCAGCCTAAATCTCAATAAAATCTCTATTAATTAATTAAAAAATTAAAACTTACGTTGACTGCCTTTTCTAACGCCTCTAAGCCTCGCTTTCTCTCCTCCTCTAAACTATTAGCTAACAGCTCCTAACACAAAACAAAAAAATCTGGATCTAATTATTTTAATCCGCTAATCCAATTGCCTTGGTTTCCTCCCGAAGACTCTCAACAGCACTTTGAATTTTTTCCTTGCTCTCTTCCTGCTCGGCTCTCAGCATGTCGCTCAGCCGATCTTTTTGCTCTATGAGCAATTTCTCGCATTTTTCCGCTTCCTCTTTCAAAGCCACGCCCAATTCCTGATGAGCACGTTCTCGTTCCTCCAAAACGGCGACTTTGGATAACTCCTTATATTCTTCGATTATCACAGCCAATGCGTCGTGGCCGGCTTCCCGTATCTGCTTGATTTCGTCGCCGTGTTTTTGCTGGAAATCAATAGTTATGTTTGGGTTAATCTTATTGATTTTTTCTTACTTGAAGTTGAGCGTATTTTTCTTTTTGCTCGTTTAGAGCTTGCTCCTTTTCCCCGAGTTCTTTCTCAGCTGCTTCGTACTTTTTCAATAAATTCTCCTTCTCCTATAATTAAATAGAATTATTTAATAATATCATTCTAGATTCCTACCTTCTCAATTCTCAATTTTTCTTTCTCCATGGCAGAGAGCTCGACCTCTTGAGCAGCCACCTTCTCACTCAACTCACTCACTTTAGAATCATCAATTTTCGGCAACTCTTTAGCCGTTTGAGTGGGAATAATCTCAGGAAGAGGAGCAGCAGAAGCACTCTATATGTTGATTAAATAATTTTTATAAATTTTTCTAATTATGTTGATTAAATAATTTTCTCACCTGTACAGGAAATGACTCGCTGAATGCCACAAATTCTTCTACAACTGGTTTCTGTGGTGGGCGTGGCTGGGCTTGCGTTTGAGGAGGCGGACTCATCCCCGATTCAAATTTTGCGAAGAAATCTTCTCCCTGCTCTTCGACACTCTTCGACGCCCCGCCCACCTTTTCGCCTCCATGCTAAAAGAGAAAAGAAAAACAATCAAAAAACAATCACATGATAAAAATCAATAAATAAATATATAATCTACCTCAAACGGATTCAGAATTCCCTTGACTTGAGTCAACGGCGAATGGGCGTGCGGAGGACTGGGTCTAGCAACGGCGGCCACGCCCCCACCGCCACTCGTCGATCCAAAAGGCGCGGCTCGTCGTTTCGTCGGCGAAGCGGCGGGCGGCGGCAAAACCTGCGTCGAAGGCTGACTCATCTGACGCGACGCTTGCAACTTTTGCTGCAACAATTGTTGCTGTTGCAACAGACGACGCTGTTCCTCTTCCTGCTGACGATTGATATCCTGAGCCGAAACACCTCGAAATATGCATAGAATTCAATAAAAAATATATATCTGATTTTTTTATTACCTGTTGCTGCTGGAAATTGGGCCGGCGCTGGCGATGACGACGCCGCTGGAGGAAATGCGCCCCACGATTGAGTGGATGGGGCGGGTTTTGGAGCGGGTGCGGGGGCTGGGGCCGGCGCTGGGGCCGGCGTCGGGGCCGCCGTCTAGATTTCGCGTTTTTATTGCCTTTTAGAGCGTTTTCTGGGTGGGTTTACTTCGAAGCTGCCGAAATCGGCCCAATCGTCGCCGCCGCTGGTGGTCTAGAGGGCGATTTGAGGTTGAAAACGAAGGTTTTGAGACCGCGTAGTTTCGTTTTCTACTTTCGCCGCGCTGGAACCCGACGGCGCGCCGAAGTCGCCGAAATTCGCCCAATTGCCTGACATGGAGAGTCGCGGACCAGTCGAAAAGACGTGCTACGGCGAAGAAAAAAACGCGAATGCAAATGAGCATGCGTAAACGGTATGTCACAAAATTACGGAGCATTAGATCATAGATATGGCTTCCGTGCCCCGTTTTTCAGCGGCAACTCCGGATTTCCGTTTCCGCAGCTTGACACAGGTATATAGTCTTACTGAGCCAGAGAGCAAAGTTGAGGCAACTGAAGATGACTTTACATCCCTGCAGCTGTATTTTCTTCCTTCTGGCCGCTGCTTTTGCAGCGGGAGCAAGGATTGAAAGTATTCGGCTCGCTGACGGTCGAACTTACAGAATTTGCGATTTGGAAATAGCTGGTACAGTCAACAGACTACTTCGATGAACCTTGTAATGATCAATCATTTCATTATCAAGGATTCGTGGCGTTTAATTATTCCAACGGGTTACTGATGTACTGCAATGGAAAAGAGTGGAGATCACTCAGGGGCGAAGGTACTGCATCGAGCAAAAGCACTACTGCAGCTGCATCAAACGTAAGTACTACTGCAGCTTCATTGATCGAAAGTACAGCTACTGCACCTACTGCACCTGCAAATACACAAAACAATCCCGGAAAATCGTGCAAAGACATAAAGAAAAAGGATTCAAATTTGCCTAGCGGAGTCTATTGGATAAATCCGGATTCGTCATTTTATGAAGGGGCATTTCAGGTCAGACAATACATAGATTTGCATTTACCGGCATTGTGTTAAAGGTATATTGTGACATGACGACGGCTGGTGGAGGCTGGACTATGTGCTATACTACAGACTTCGCCGTGAAATTAAAAACAGAGAAGACGTACAATCCAGCAAAGCCATATGGGACAGTTGGCTATAGAGCTGATTGCAGCAGCATTCCCGTGAGTAGCAATACGAGTGTAAAATTGCATTCAATCCCTGTTTTCTAGTTCAAAGAAGTTCTCTATGTTGACCATGATGCAAGTGGACTCTCCGCTTGGTTTACTAAGAACACTCATGGATCTATAGTCACAAGAACAACTGACTACAATGTACCAGGAAGTACTTACGGTTTCTGGACAGGCCACGGGGCAGCTTCAACAAAATATCGCTATCAATTTTTGATATGTGATAATTCTGACAATTCAAATCAGTTTTATCCAGGATACTTTATGAGCGGCTATACGAACTGCTACAAACAGTGTAACATTTGGTGTGGCGACACTTCAACTCCATATTACCGAACAGACGGTGATTTGGGTAGCGGCTATGATGGAATTGCATTTAATGCCAACGGACACAAAAATCTGGCAAAGAAAAGAATGTCCGTCGGAATCCGTCTTTAGAAGTATCAACTGTCTTGAACTTTTTTGTTGGAATTATAGGGCACTTAACGTCTGCTATCAATAAACAAATAATTCTGCAGCACTACTCTTACTCCGCATTGAATCTGCTCGCACTACAACACTAATAAAACATCTCTACTTCATACAGTAGTCATCAGCCACCCTTTCATCCCCACACTTACGCATTTATTACACAGGAAACGATTTTCACACAAAACAACACTTACAAGGAAGACAGAAGAAAGAAACTGGTCCAATCACTTGGCGAGAGCGTATCCAACGCGATTGCTCTTAATATCGAAGACGGTGTAATACTTTCCAATGAAGACGTCGCCCAAAATCCAGAGAGGTCCAGCGGGAACGTCGATTCCCATAAAACCGCTCAGACACGTGCTCCCAATCTGATAACCCCAAAATCAATAATTCAATAAAAATTCCAATTTGCATTACCCGCAAAATGTAATCTTTCCCAGTCAAATCAAACGTCTTTCCGCCAAGTTTAAACGAGATTGTAGGCAGCGAAGGAATCCTGTCACAATCAACTGTATACTAAAGTAAATAGTCGAGATGACGTCATTATTGGCTATATATTGATTTTAGTCGTCTGACTTCTCCTTGAGCCAAAGGCTTTGCTCCAATCCATTCCTGAATTTTTTTCACGGCGTCCGTTGGCCCAGCCATGAGCGAAGTTCCCGTATCGGCAATAGCTTGACAAGGCTCCTTGCAGAGAGACCCCTTTCCAGCCACAACCATACTAGAAAAACGATTAATAATAAAACACGTGATTATGTTAATATTATTTACTCGTCAAGAGCAAATTGCCAATAGCCGTCTTTCGTCAGAGGAACGTAGGTGAGTTCGCCGCTGTAATGAGACGGATCATCGCCGCCCAGATCAAGCGATCCTCCAGCATTGGGCTCAATAATTCTAATAATTAATTAATTAATTATATATTATTTAGACTTTTTGGTGAGAAACCTGTTTAGCCAGAATGCGTATATGGGGTCGGTGACCAAGTGCTGTTGCACCATCAAGTAAAACGGCGGAACGACGCCTTGAGAAATTTCAATCCAGCCCATACCAAAAATTCCATCAAATTTAGCTGCGACAAAACTCTGTCCGGGCTCAGACGTCGCTTCGGCGAACGTGACGTTTTGCACGGTCAATCCAGCAACCTAAAAATAAATCAATAAATCAATAAATCAATAAAGATTATTTAATTAAAAACGTACTGTCAGTGTATCTTGGCTCAAGAATCCGGACATTGAACCGGATCCGTACCGAATTGCAAATTTCGTTCCATTTTTAACGTACGTCGACGATTTCGTGTGATCGTACTTCTCGTGGGCCTCTAAATATAGAAAACTTACGAGACCCACACTCGCCACGCCCACTTACTGCAAGCCAAGTCAAGAAGTCCGCATTCCTTGGAGGGAACCCACAAATCCGACGATCCCGTGTCGAACATGACTTTAAACGGCTGCGGAGGCGTGCCTATCGATATTTCCCCGTAGTATTGAGCCTAGGAAAAGAAAGGCGAGCTCGAAGGTCCACGCCCACGCGAAAGAATCACGAACGTCTTCGAAATTCACGAGCGGCTCTTCGCCTTTCGTCGAAGCGTTGCCGTAGCGACGTTCGAGGACGGTTCGGGTCGCGCGAACTCGATCGCCGAAGCTGCGACGCGGATTCGGCTCGATTCGGCGGAGAGAAATGCTGGCGCCACGTGAACGTCGATTACGCGGTTTTCTAGGCGTTTCGACGCGATTTGCTTACTTGTGAACGGCGGCGAGGGTCGATGCGACAAGGAGGAGCAGGACTGAGGCGCGAGCGAGCATTCTTCTAAGCGAAAACGCGACTGGTCCGGACTGGACTATACCAGCAGACAAAGCACGTGGTTCTAAGCGCACGTGATTTTTCTAAGGTACATGTACAGTAGCAAAGCGTAAAGACAGGTCCAATCACTTCGCCAGAGCGTATCCAACGCGATTGTTTGCAATATCGAAGACGGTGTAATACTTTTCGATGAAGACGTCGCCTAAAATCCAGAGAGGGCCGGGGGGAACGTCGATTCCTATGAAACCACTAAGACACGTGCCTGAAACCTGACAACCCGAAAATCAATAAATCGATTAAAATTCAAATATTCATTACCTTAAAAATATAATCTTTTCCAGTCAAATCAAACGTCTTTCCACCAAGTTTAAACGATATTGTAGGCAGCGAAGGAATACTGGAACAATTAACTGCATACTAAATAGTTGCAATGACGTCATCATAGACTATATATTAATTTTAGTCGTCTGACTTCTCCTTGAGATAAAGGTTTTGCTCCAATCCACTCCTGAATTTTGTTCACAGCGTCTATAGGCCCAGCCATGAAAGGCGTTCCCGTATCAGCAATAGCTTGACAGGCCTTCGTGCAAAGGGACCCCTTTCCAGCCACAACCATACTAGAAAATCAATTAATAAAACACGTGACTATCATGTTAATATTATTTACTCATCAAGAGCAAATTGCCAATAGCCGTCTCTTGTCAGAGGAACGTAGGTGAGTTCGCCGCTGTAATGAGACGGATCGTCGCCGCCCAGATCGAGCGATCCTCCAGCATTGGGCTCAATAATTCTAATATATAATTAATTAATTAATTAATTAATTAATTAATATTATTGGGGGAACCTGTTCAGCCAGAATGCGTATATGGGTGCTTTGACCAAGTGCTGTTGCACCATCAAGTAAAATGGCGGCACAACGTCTAAAGCAGAAATTTCAATCCAGCCCATGCCAAAAATCCCATCAAATTTAGCCACTATGAAACTCTGTCCGGGCTCAGACGTCGCTTCGGCGAACGTGACGTTTTGCACGGTCAATCCAGAAACCTAAAAACAAATCAATGAATCAATAAAAATTATTTTAATTAAAAACGTACTCTTAGCGTATCTTCGCTCAAGAATCCGGACATAGATCCGAACCTAATTGGAAGTTTCGTGCCATTTTTAACGTACGTCGACGATTTCGTGTGATCATATTTCTCGTGGGCCTCTAAATAGAAAAGAAAAGTGACAAAGCGAGACCCACCTTCGCCACGCCCACTTACTGCAAGCCAAGTCAAGAGCTCCGCATTCCTTCGAAGGAACCCACAAATTCGACGATCCCGTGTCGAACATGACTTTAAACGGCTGCGGAGGCGTGCCGATCGATATTTCCCCGTAGTATTGAGCCTAGGAAAAGAAAGGCGAGCTCGAAGGTCCGCGCCCACGCGAAAAAATCACGGAACGTCTTCGAAATTCACGAGCGGCTCTTCGCCTTTCGTCGAAGCGCTGCCGTAGCGACGTTCGAGGACGGTTTGGGTCGCGCGAACTCGATCGCCGAAGCTGCGACGCGGATTCGGCTCGATTCGGCGGAGAGAAATGCTGAGCCACGTGAACGTCACCCGGTTTTCTAGGCGTTTCGACGCGATGTGCTTACTTTTGAACGGCGGCGAGGGTCGACGCGACAAGTAGGAGCAGGATTGAGGCGTGAGCGAGCATTCTGCTAGGCGAAAGAAAGCGAAAACGCGACTGGTCCGGACCGGACTGGACTACCAGCACGTGGTTTTAGGCACACGTGATTTTTCTAAGGTCTGGAGTTACCAAGCGTAAAAGCGTGCTCATTTACATCGCATTCAATCTATGAACAAGCTAACCCTTCGCAACCGTACTATATGTTCTACGAACTGCATTTATTACGCAGGACACGATTTTCACACAAAACAACACTTAGAAGGAAGACAGGAGAACGAAACAAGCAAAAGAGGTCCAATCACTTCGCCAGAGCGTATCCAACGCGATTGTTTGCAATATCGAAGACGGTGTAATACTTTCCAATGAAGACGTCACCCAAAATCCAGAGAGGTCCAGCGGGAACGTCGATTCCCATGAAACCGCTCAGACACATGCCCGAAACCTGATAACCCAAAAATCAATAATTCAATAAAAAATTCCAATTAACATTACCTGCAAAACGTAATCTTTTCCAGTCAAATCAAACGTCTTTCCGCCAAGTTTAAACGAGATTGTAGGCAGCGAAGGAATACTGGAACAATCAACTGTATACTATAAAGTAAATAGTTGAGATGACGTCATCATTGGCTATATTGACTCACCTCTCCTTCAACCAAAGGCTTTGCTCCAATCCACTCCTGAATTTGTTTCACAGCGTCCGTAGGCCCAGCCATGAGCGAAGTTCCCGTATCAGCAATAGCTTGACAAGGCTCTTTGCAGAGAGACCCCTTTCCAGCCACAACCATACTAGAAAATCGATTAATAATAAACACGTGACTATGTTAATATTATTTACTCGTCGAGAGCAAATTGCCAATAGCCGTCTTTCGTCAGATTAACGTAGGTGAGTGCGCCGCTATAGTGAGACGGATCGTCGCCGCCCAGATCGAGCGATCCGCCCGCATTAGGCTCAATAATTCTAATATTAATTAATTAATTATTATATATTATTTAGACTTTTTTGGTGAGAAACCTGTTCAGCCAGAATGCATATATGGGTGCTTTGACCAAGTGCTGTTGCGCCATCAAGTAAAACGGCGGTACGACGCCTTCAACGGAAATTTCAATCCAGCCCATGCCAAGAATTCCGTCGAATTTAGCCACAATGAAACTCAATCCGGGCTCATGCGTCGCTTCGGCGAACGTGACGTTTTGAACGGTCAATCCGGCGACCTAAAATAAATCAATAAATCAATAAAGATTAATTAATTAAAAACGTACTGTCAGTGTATCTTGGCTCAAGAATCCGGACATTTGACCAGATCCGTACTGGATTGCAAATTTCGTTCCATTTTTAACGTACGTCGACGATTTCGTGTGATCATATTTCTCGTGGGCCTCTAAATAGAAAAGTGACAAAGCGAGACCCACACTCGCCACGCCCACTTACTGCAAGCCAAGTCAAGAAGTCCGCATTCCTTGGAGGGAACCCACAAATTCGACGATCCCGTATCGAAAATGACTTTAAACGGTTGCGGAGGCGTGCCGATCGATATTTCCCCGTAGTATTGAGCCTAGAAAAAAAAAGGCGAGCTCGAAGGTCCGCGCCCACGCGAAAAAAATCACGAACGTCTTCGAAATTCACGAGCGGCTCTTCGCCTTTCGTCGAAGCGCTGCCGTAGCGACGTTCGAGAACGAATCGGGTCGCGCGAACTCGATCGCCGAAGCTGCGCTGGGGATTCGGCTCGATTGGGCGGAGAGGAATGCTGCGCCACGTGAATGTCACGCGGTTTCTCAGGCGTTTCGACGCGATTTGCTTACTTATGAACGGCGGCGAAGGTCGTCGCGACAAGTAGGAGCAAGATTGAGGCGTGAGCGAGCATTCTGCTTCGTAGAGAAAGCGAAAACGCGACTGGAAGTACAAGGTGGGCAGACAAGCACGTGGTTTCAGGCACACGTGATTTTTCTGAGGTCAACTGTCGTGTCCCGTTACGTCATTCAACGCGCGCGCGTTACCACGCGTACTCATGGTTTCCATTTCCTGTTCGACTTTCGTCGTCTTGCGAACGTAATGGCAGCGTTCACCGCGCGCGACTTGGCCGAGTTCGACGACATAGCCGTCAATCTCGTCGTCGATCCGACAATGGGCTTCTCGACCCATAAGATGAACGCGAAATTTCGTCCCGTTCGAAACGACGTCGAGGAACTGCGTCGAATCGTCGACGACTATCAGAAAACGCATCGAATCGACGATGCGTTAGCGCGCCTATTCGACGGCAAGTGGGCGTCGAAATTCTTTGTCGGCAAAACCGAAAACCAAATCGGTGCATTTCGCGAGCACGTGAGCGAACCATATAAGGAAAGCGTGGGCAGGGCAAATTTACGTATCCAAGGTCGCGCGCTATTTGAGAATGTTCAACCCGCGCGCGGGCTTTCGCATTGTCCCGTCGCGTCGCTATTCACAGGAAAATCACCTAGGAGCCAAAATCATAGCAACGCGTCACTGGTAACATATAGATAAATAACGTTTTCATTAATTTTGATTCTTTTTATAGGACGAAGGGTGATAAAATGACTATGCTGGCTGGTGTCATAGCAACGATGACGGAAGAGGAAGAAAGAACGCTTTTGAAGCCGGGTATAAACGATTTCAGCGTCATGTTTTCGACTCGGAAACATTGTAGCCAATTATGGCTCGGCCCTGCAGCTTATATCAACCACGGTAAATTATTTATACTTTTATTATTTATGTATTTATTGATAAAATTTAGATTGTTTTCCCACGTGTTCCGTGAGCGATTTTTTGAATAATTTAGATATCAATATATTAATTAAATTTATAGTTTATTGCTACTGATCGTGACACTGCCTGTGTCAAAGTGCTTCGAAACATGGAACCCGGTGACGAGGTCACGTGTTACTATGGAAGCGATTTTTTCGGCGTGAAGAACGAGGACTGCGAATGCGTCACGTGCGAAAAGTGAGGGGGACAATTGTCATCCTTACCTAGAGGCACTATCCCTTGAATATTTATTTTTAATCTATATATAGGAGAAAGACAGGTGCGTTCAAGAAGAAGAAGACGGGGGGTAATAGTGGCGAGCGAAAGCCGCACTACAGCTTGAGGCACACGGAAAAGCGTTTGAAGCGAATTAAAATCGACAGCACGGGTAATTAATTAATCGATCAATTGCTCCGCTGGGGGTCCCACTAGCGGGAGAGGCGTGGTTTTTAGACGACGACGCTTCGTGGTTGGACGCGCTTCGCGACGACGAACGATGCAGGGAATGCGACGACGGGGCGGAGAAAAAACGCAAGGCGAGGCGCAGAAAGGGAAAAATCGATTGTGCGCCGGCGGAAAGGCAACAGCCGCCACGCCTACGTTTCGACCCGGACATCTTCGACGCAGAAATCGAGCCGGCGACGTCGCGAGCGATCGATGTCGAGAGAAAAGATTCGTCGCCGATGTTGCTTTTACAGTGAACAGCGACGTTTTTGTACAGAGCAGAGAATTCTTTTTGTAGTCTAGTATGAAATAGAAATCGGAGAACGCTTGTGTCTGAAAAGAGGAGGGGATAGAGTAGGATCGCTCTTCATACAAATTCAGTCGATTTTTTCTATAGTCCGCTGCACGTTTCAGAGATAAATTGAAACGAAAACACCCCGAGGTGATATACTTTTCCGTTTTTACACGCTAAATGGATTAAAGTCGACAACGTACATGTATCATCCGTAGACTATCGTATTGTTTGACCCCAAGTCCTTATCTTCGCGTTCTGCTGGGAACGTAGTCAACGTACACATGGCCGTCCAAACAAAGGCTTGCCAATATCGGCGTGTTTGGACATCGAATCCGTACTTAAGTGCTTGAGGCACACAACGACGTCGAATTTGCATTACCATTCATGTATGACAGTCTGCCGCGCGCCGCGGCCCGACGTTTGTTGGTCTAGCTAGCCTCAAAAATTTGACCTCTAATGGAACGATACACTGGCTGCATGGCGTGACGTCAGTTGTCTTGGTTGGTGGGGGTACGATTACCGTATAGGGGAATGGGAACGAGATAATGAGACGCTCAGTGCATGACTAGGGAAAAGGAGAGACAACGCTAGGTAAACACAGTGCTGCACACGCGACACGCGAAGAACGCAAAATATCAAATGATAAGGGTTGCCAGGGCTTGGATGGATTCGTCGGCTTCGTTACAAGTTGGTCAGCATTGCGGAGAGCGTCTTTCGCACGCTGGCCATGTCCTCGTTATGCTATATCAAAAAAAAGAGAAAAAGTCGATAATGTTTTGATTCGAAAATCGACAGTGTCGAAAAATCGAATTGAATTCATTTTTAGATCTATCCCTCCCCCACTTTTTTTCACTTTACCGTCTCAGATAGAACCTTCCTTTGAAGCTGATTCATCTCTTTGCGAAGTTCGCTCTGAGCGCGCGACTGCTGCTCGGCCTGCGCCTTTTCCATCTCCTCGACGCCCTTCACAAAGTCGCCGTGGACGCGACGCAATTCCTTGACGCGCTGCCCGTGAATGATGCGCTGCTGCTGTTGAAGTTTCTGCTGCTGCTTGAACGCCTCCTACACAAGAAGAAAGAAAGAAAAATGTTGACACTAAGACACCTTATCGGATGGTGACGTCAGGAGCACTTCAAAAGTCATGGAACTACATTTGAGGAGTCATGCATATTACTAATGCAACTTCGAAGGGTCCAAATGCTCCTGACGCCTCCGCAGATATCTCGAGTTGATACGTAGATTTTCTCGTCGGATTCTTTGGCCTTTTCCAAATCTGCATCGAGTTGGGAAAAAATTCCAGACATCTTGTTTTCGTAGATCTCCGCCAGGGAGCGGCTAAATGGACAAAGGGGCGGCGTTCGTGACGAAGTCATTCCCTCACCGCTCTCGCTGCTGTTTCTTCCACATCTCCTCCACTTTGCGGTTCGTCGTCTTGAGCGAAGCCTGCGTGAAGCTTTCCAATCGCTTTCGCTTGGCTTCCATTGATTTCCCCATGTCAACTGAGAAGAGAACAATTACGTTTCCTCATCCTCCCATTATCCTCTCCCCCCGGGTAAAAGAGCAAAGACAATTTGATTTCCTTTCGACTAATCATGCACAATTTTTCTCCAAAAAAACGTCCCCCGCTTGCGGTGGAACCACCAACCGCCGTTTTTCATAATGGAGTTTATAAGACCGCGCCCACGCGTTTCCAAGGTTTCAATTCCCTTACCACGCCCACGCAAC
Organism: Oscarella lobularis; assembly: GCF_947507565.1. Taxonomy (NCBI): domain Eukaryota; kingdom Metazoa; phylum Porifera; class Homoscleromorpha; order Homosclerophorida; family Oscarellidae; genus Oscarella; species Oscarella lobularis. The sequence goes on from NC_089183.1 coordinate 207,868, forward strand.
CAAATCTCGGTTACCACGCCCATTTTTTCCTATTTCGCGACCACGCCTATTGTACCCCCCCTCTTCACCGCACAATGTGGTCGCGACCACACCCACCTCCGCAACTCTGAAAGAGATTTTGCCATTCGTTCGACGACCCGCTGAAACAACTTCATCAATCAATTAGAGACAATTTTCGCCGTGCGACCGCACGATTAACATACGTCGTCGATTTGCGGGAGCCCTCTTCCGTCTCCACGTCGCTTTCGTCGCCGAGTCCTAACAAGGGGCCCCCCTCGCGTTCGTAAATAGTCGAGGCGTCGTGTCGCGTGACAAACCGTTCGCTCTCGACGACGATTCGACGGCGTCTCGCGACGATTCGCGAGCGAGCTTCGGTTTCTTCGATAACGGCATCGCGAGAGCTGAAACGATCGACTATAGAACGACGAGGAACGATCGATAACGCGGATTGTGCAGCGCGATCGCACTTTGGGGCGGGCGTGAATGAAATTCAGTTCCAGCTGAAAAATTGCGCGCGAACAGATACGCACATGCGTAGGTTACTAGGCGTGTCTCACGCGAGACATGCAAGCAATGTCCAATCGGACTCCTTAGACGGGGCATGAACCCCCCAGAACGTAGCAATTTGTCGTGTAGTCGAAATTCTTCTGCTGCATGCGTCCTTCGATCTCCCGGAAGTCGGCGCCAAGAGCGATTTCTCTTTTCTCTAATCGCGCGTTTGGAGGTCGTTTTCTCTAGCTAATTTCTTTACGAAATCAAACACTTTGAGCGTGCGACCCTCGATCAACCGCATTGTTACCCGATTAGGCGCGGAATGGGTTTTTAAGCGAGGGGCGGACACGTTTCTGCGGTTTCCTAGCGGCATGCATTTTCGAACGAACTTTTATAAACATGCCTCGGAAAAAGGAGCTCGATTTGGAACGTCGATGTAAAACGATCCGAATATTCCACTTGGCGCTAGACAGATCGCCTCCTCTCGTGCATTAGAGCTCACCCCCCGCGACGCGGAGCGAACGCGCGGTAACACCTGGCTTTATGTAAGGGAATCAATGAATTTAATTACGTCGTCATCTGCATCGATCCGAGCCTCGAGGCCATGGAAAACTCGCTCTGGGTTCCCATGCAAGAATCTCGTTCGCCGACTCGTAAATTGAAATCGTACGAAGACGGAGAAACGTGCAGCCGCCTGTTGTCATTCGCTTTCCTGTCCTTTCTACCTGTAATAGCTAAGTAATACTGTAGATAATCAGTAGGAAGCTGTGGACGTGCACCGTTCAAAATCAATTTATGAGGTTAGGGTCCTAATACCGCAGCGCTCAGCGGCTGTACGATGCAAAAAAAGGCGCATCTTTGCACATGAATTCGCTCTGCATCTGTCTCTCATTTTCATGAGTCGCGAGGCGTCGGCGTCGTAAGACACCAACGTATCGTCTAGAGCGTCTTGCAATAACATTGACGTAGGCACGACGTGGAGTCGGAGTCGTTTCCTGGGTCCATTCCGACCGTCAGTTCCAATTTTACGCGTCTTCCGATATTGGGGTTCACCTCCGAGTGTTTCGAGGAAGTGTCGTTTCTAACCGCGCCATACGTCTCCGGTGTGCGCGCGTGCTTGCGTTGACAGGGCGTGGAGCCGGACGGGGGGAAGCCACCGCACGTCTCGTTTGGTTCTCATTACTGGGAGGACTGTTTAGATTAATCATGCATGAAGATATGCGCACTCGCCCACCGTCGCCGTAATTGGATTGAAGGCGGCCAGAGGACTATTTAACGGGGAGCCGATCGTCAGACGCTTCAGTTCGTCTATTGCCTCTACTCCAGACTCTCCTTTGACTCGAAATAGAAGTGACGATGACTTTCTTCAGCCGCTGCATTCTCGCCTTTCTTATCGCCGCAATTGCAAGTGAACTGGTGCAAGCGCGCGGTCGACGCTCCGATTCAAAAAGGCCCAAACTCAAAGCCTTTCCCAAAGGCAACAAGGAACTGCTCGTTCGTGTGACGGTCGTCTATGAAAAAGTGAGTCACCGTGGATAGATTTACGTCAGAAAAAGTATACTCTAATGCCGCGTATCTCTTCCTCAGAAATACGTTGGCTTGTACGTTGCAATAAAGAAAAATGCAACGTGCATAGCGGATCCTTCTGTACCACACGAACTATTCAACCGCTCGAGAGAAAATGAGCTTCTCGAAAGAGCCGAACGGACTCTTGTTCAACTCCAATACTTTGGGGTAAACTTTTGTGTGTAGTGCGCATGATATCACTCCCCGCGTAAACGTGGTCGCTGCGCCACCGTTTCCCTGTTGGTTCAACTTATTAGGCCATTTGCCACGTCTAACAGATGTTTGTTTACTGCACCGCAGCTGCAGTGGGCGGCAACTCTATTGCATGCTTTAGTCATCCGTTCAATCGCCGAGCCGTAATTGAAGCATTGATTTTCATTGCAGGTCCTGGACAGAACGATTCCACTAAAACCTGAAGACCTGATGAGAAACTACAGGGAACTCGTTAACTTCTGCGCTCTAAAGCACGATGTCGAGAAACCGTACAAGGATGGACAGGTTGGGTTCCTAAAGTCAGAGGATAGCGAATACAGCTTCCCCTCGTTCTCCGCCTCCTCCTCCGGAGATCCGCTGCCAGAAAACGCGACTGTTCCTACCCGAGACGATGATGGATATCCTCAAGTGCCGGGGTGCAAGCTCGAAAAGGTAGACATAGACAACAAACGAGGGCGAGGATGCCGACGGTACCTCAACTCGGACGGACAGGAATGCGTCGAGTGTCTCTACCACGACTGCAGTAAGAAAGCTCTGGGAGAAGGGCAGAAGAAACACACTCCGCCTACATCGGCAAAACCTACAGAGCCAAAACCTACAGAGCCAAAACCTACAGAGCCCAAAGTGCTCCCAGAACCACATGTACTCTCGTCGCAGGAACAAACCGAGGCAGCCAGGGGAAGTGACGCAGCAAAGGAGGCAGAGAGAGAGGCAAGGAAGGAGGCAAGGAAGGCGGAAAAGCAAGCGGAAAGGAAGAGGGAACGAGAGGCGAAGAAGAAGCACAAGGCCAAGAGTCAATAAAAAGGCAAAGCCAATAGATTCTCTCTCTATATATCCTCAGGCAGTCGGAGAACATCATACAGTACGGTATATATTTATAGCATGGGTTCATCATCATCTGTCCTAATGTAGCTAGCCGCGACAGACTTCGCTTTTATCGAAAACCAAGCATGCGAACCAGCTGGCATTTTCTCTCTCATATTCATGTACAATAAACGACAAAGCAGATCCCAAAAAAGGCAACGCCTCTAGACATGCGAATGCGAGTGGGCATGAGAATGAGAATGCGAATGCGAATGCCCGCACGGACCACACGAGCACAGACCGAAAGGAAAATGCGAATGAGAACGTCCCCCCGCCGCCCCCGCCGACGTTGATGTTGATTCAGCCTCGGGGGCATCGAATTCGTTTAGCCAATCAATCGCCCGGTACTTTATGAATCCGCACAGGGAGCAGCCGAGAAACGAAGCCACGTTCACAAGGGGGCCGCGACTGCATAGAAAACAAATCAAGGGTAAGAAAAGGGGGCGCGAGTGCGTGCGGTAACCGACTTGTACGGACTTCCCCAACGTCGAGAAGAACCAAAATAAGCGTACCGACGAAAGTTAAACATTTCGTTGGTGGTCATATCGAGGAGGAGAATCTAAGATCAACGTCGCTCCTATCCGAAATCCATTAGGAGGGTTCGCATACGTACCTGACCGAGATGCGATAAGAGGAGAAGGGAAACCCAAACGGCGTGAAACGCGCCGTTGACGATCATCCAGAAAACCCACGGGGAGCAGGCGACTCGTTCGCGCATCGTACGTATGATGCCACCCCATTCTTTGGGCATATAACACGTGTGTTTATAGTCTACGTTTAGAGGGGAGAGAATCAGAGGGATACGATATATAAGGAGGACTTTTATTTCTACATTGGGACGAGCCGTGGAGAAAGATGATTATGATGAGGAGGAGAAAGAAAAGATAGCCGACGAAATTTCGGTAGTTTTTCCAACCTAAAGGGGAACAGGAAGGAAGGAAGTGAACGCACGTCCTGTCGTGTGACTAATAAACGCATCTGGCTAGGAGGCGGAAACCAGAGCGCCAACTGGTCACACAACATCACTATAGGCTGCGTAATTAATTAACGAATGATCTCATCTGGTGCAAGATGGGCACTCAGTGAGTGCGTCCCATCACCAAATGAAACAAAGAGCCAGATGACCCACAAGATGCTAGCGAACTTACCTATGCAATTACCAACCCAGGGGCAATGATGATCGAACTTCGCCACGCAGCGATCACATAGGGGGCAATGTTTCGATCGAATTGGCTTCGGAACCTACGGGGGGGGAAAAGGTTTCGCAAAGGTCGTTTTGCATAGGAAGCGTACCAAGCACGTACTGCACACTTTCTTCATGTCTATCTTTCCTGTTGTTTCAGCTGTGTGTATCAGAGTCTACACGAGAAGGGGAGGCGACTATGCGTTGCAATTGACGCGAATCCGGTTTCGGGTTTTCGTAACTTAGAGCTAATGGACGGGAAATACGTAAGAATCCTATTCTTAGAGCCCAATTCCAGACAAAACCACTTTAGTACTTTTACTGGTTCTACATTCCCAGCCACCCACCCCGCAAGATTTGTTTACGAGGTCGGAACTAAGGAAGATAATCCAGGGTAAACTCCTTAGCGGCTACGGCAAAACCTCGCCTAACCGACTACATTCCATTGGGCGTGAATCATTGCAACTAAAAAACCGCAATTTTTGGCTACGTGCCCCAGTGGAACCATAAGCAAACTCGTCGCCAAAACTCATCTCTTTCTCTTTGCATAAAGCATCGATGCTATTAGGAGGAGGCTATGTATATTAGAGGAGGTTGCCTAGTTTAGCAAAAAAAATCAAAGGCTCACACCTAACATCCCTTCCTTTGAATAAATTCAAAGACCCCATGTCGAGATATAGCTTAGCTATAGGTGGTCGGCCCCTAGGCGAGGTTCTATTGTGTCCTCTCTAATTATGTATGCTCAACTGACCTTTCGTTTCAATTCCGTAGAAACGAACGTGCGTCCCGGATCTTTGCGACCGGCTTGGATGTAGTTATAGAAGAGACCGAGCGAGCAGAAAGCGAACGCGCAACGCGTTCGAAACGTCACGTCTGGGGGGAAGAAAAAAAGTCTATAAAAAATCCCCGTATCTATTTTCTAGGCTACGCGCTTACAGGGCCAGAAGAGATAGAGATACGTCGCGTACATGGCGAATTTCGTGTCGAGATATATTGCCATGGCCAACGCATTGCGATGATCGTCAAAGAATCTGGAAGCGATGCGATTAGAAGAAACCCCACGGAAAAGGATATCCGGGAAGGGCAAGCATTACTGACCTTACTGCGTAACCGGAAGCGACTGTCACCGCGAGGAATCCAATGAGGAAATACCAAATATTACTCGATTTCTCCGCGACGAGACCCACGGTGCAGATAGCGAGAAATATGATGAGAAAGACGGCGAATTCCCTAAATTTCTAAAAGGGTACACTGATCACTTATTCTATGGTCAATATTTCGCTGGTCGTCGCACCTTGTCATATCTAATATAATACGTTAGACGCGATATCGTCTTTTTCTTTAGAGCTTCGGCTAGCGTGAGCCTCTCGATGGCCCACACGTTTTTCTTAGCGACGGCTAACGCGCGTGGCGTCTGACCTTCGTCATTCACCATGCCTAAATCGGCTCCAGCAGATAGCAGAAGCTCAGTGGAAGCCTTATTCTGAGCCGAAACGGAATGATGCAAAGCTAAAGACCCCATCCCCCAAAAAATAAAAAAATCGAGACGCGCATTTTTGTTCTCTTTCAAACCCGTATTTCCGTTAGCATCTGGGAGATTTGGTAACGCCCCCATGGCTAAGAGTGTGCGACACGGTTCTTTGCTATGAATAATAAACGCGCATAAATGCGCAATAAAGAACGTCTCCTTACCCTAGACATCGTAGACACGCCCACATAAGAGGTGTCATTCCCTTTTGATCTTTCACATTGGGTTTCTATTAATACATTCAGCGATTAGTACGTAAGATGCGTGGGTAGATAGGGATAATGCATGGCATGCATCATGAATGAGCCTGCATAATATAGAAACCGCAAGGCCCAATATCACACATATGACCCCCACCGCGATATCAGACACGCGCTATTTTTATATGAAAAATCAGTGACGTAACGCTTATAGCAATTACATGTGAACTATGCACTACGTTTCAATACATTTCATATCAGACATTTTCCAATAACTGATTCATATGAGGTGTATTTATAATCAACTACAGTGTATCTACTTTTATCTACCTGAAGTCTTGCTAGCAGATAGAGCACTATTCCCGTATGCCCGTACTGAGACGCCAAATGAAAGGGAGTCAAACCCTCGCCATCCAACGCTTCCGCATTGGCCCCATGTTGAATCAGAGTTACAACCATGGGAAGATGACCCTGACTACAGACGAAAAAAATCGCGCCCATTTAATTAATTAATTAATTAATTAAATTAATTAATTCTACCGCGTTGCCCAGTGGAGTGGAGTCGAATTCAATTCGCCGCCGTACGAGTCCACTACGGCACCGTGTTTGATAAGATATCTTCGCATTTGACGCGTTTAGGAGTTCGATTTCGGTAGTTTAACTGCGAATTATTACTTGGATATTTTGATTCGGTTGTTGATTGCCGCCCAATGGAGGGCCGTGATCTTCTGTTCGTCCGCCTGAGTCGGATCGACGTTATCGTGCTCCACGAGCTGCACGATGCGATCGTAGACGCCGAATTGAGTCGCTTTCGTCAGGTCGAACGTGTCTGCGTCCTCTGGACGAGGCGCTGGCATCGCCGTCGGGACGGACATGCTTTCTTTGCGCGGTCCCGGATTGGTGTATCGAGTTCCCGGTCACGCTCTCGTGAGATCTGTCTTCACGTGACGCTTGTTCATTTCGCCGTGAATTTGTAGGCGTCTCTGAACGAATAGAGGCTTTTCGTTATCGGTAAGACTACTAGACGACGTTTAGTGGCTTATTAGACTCGCTCAGTTCCTCATCATGAGAAAAGCGATTCAACTACTCTAGTCGCATCTCCTTTTGCATCTATCCTACTTGAAATAGCGTCTTTTGTAAGACTAGCAAAGTAGATCTCAAACAGTCGAGTCGAAGTAGCCTTGCGTAACGTGCGCGTAAATTAAGTATCGTTTTCATTTTCAGTCATGAAAACGAACGATAACAACGCGACGGCGCCGCGCGTGCGCAGTCAAACCGTCGGCTACTTACGTCACCGCGACGACGGCAGCGAATCGCCGCGAGCCTCAATATTGGCATCGCTTCCGGCTCGCCTGGAGGGGCGCGGTCGTCTACGTCACGGCGGAAGTGTGACGTCACAACGCGAACGCAGTCTCCAAGCGGCTATCTATCTTCAAGAAGGTGAGGATAACGATAAATTCACGACGCATCCCACGACGGCGAGTGCCGTCAAAGCCTATCGCTTGGTCCACAATCACATATTTTGGACGCTCGACCTTATCGCGTCTCTCGCTCTTATTTTCCTTGCAATCGTCGAACCCCCGGCTGTTATTACGCCCTACCATCCCGTATGGAACGTTTCCAGAAATCGTTGCCTCGACCCGAAGTCTGACTTGCCTGAAAAGGCGCTTTACCGTACAATTCACACGTCCGTCGAACTTGTCTGTCTCTGCGTCATTGCATTGGATTTGTACATGAAAGGGCGTTGGCTTGGCGCGCGCCACTTCTTACGTCACAAACGAACCGTTATAAAGCTACTCTTATTGGCGGTAATGATGGTGGAAACGGTCGTCATAGTGATACGGACGACAAATCACGTGCGCGTAACGCGCGCTTTGCGCCCGTTCTTCTTACTCGACACGTACTATTGTCAGAGCGTTCGACGCGTTGCGCGACAAATTCTCCAATCTCTATTACCGATATTAGACATTGTAATTCTCCTACTCGCCTTTATTCTCTTCTCGTCGCTTCTCGCCTTCTTTCTCTTTCTCGACATCGAAGAAAATGTCTATTTCGTCGATTTGTGGACGTCGTTCGTAAGTTTATTCATTCTCCTCACGACGGCCAATTTTCCCACGGTAATGATGCCCGTATTTAACGAATACTGGTGGGCGCCAATCTTTTTTATCCTCTACCTCTGCATCGGTCTCTATCTCATCATGAATTTACTTCTCGCCGTTGTCTACAGTACGTTCAGCACATTCGAAAAGAAAAAATTTAATAAACTTTTTCTCCACAAACGCGAGGCTCTCTGTCGCGCCTACGACGTCCTGTGCGGCACGAAACCGATGAATTTCTGGCAATTTCAATCGCTACTCGCCGTCTATCGACCGCGATGGAAACGTCTGCGCGTTCTCTGCGTTTTTCGCGCGCTCGACGAATCGTGTACGGGTAATTTAAGTTTGCACGAATTCTTGCGCTTCTACGACGTGCGAGACATGACGTGGAAGATGTACAGCGATAACGAAGGCGAAGCGCGCTGGTACACGTTTCTAAAGAACGCTAGCGCGCGCCGTTTTTTCCGTCGGCTCAACGTCTTCGTCCAACATCGTTTCTTTCGTTACGTAATCAATGCTTCCCTACTCGCTTTTACCGCGTTCATTATTTATCTCGCCGTGAAAACGGGTCGAGTAGGAGTGAACAACAAGAGTCGTTGTGAAACGCTCGTAGAGCACGGTACCATCTACTGGATCAACGTCGCTTTTTTAATATTTTACGCAATCGAAGCCCTGCTGAAAATCGTCGGTCTCGGCCCGAAAAACTATTTCACCGAAGCGTGGCACATTTTTGATTTTTTATGCGTTCTACTCAGTTCCATTGGCATGATTGCCGATTTCGCGCTTCATGATCCGGTTAGTTGTACTTCCAAAACCGACTATTTCGATACGAGACACGCCGTCACGAAATGGCTCCGCTATCTCTTCTACGTACGAATACTCCGTCTCATTCGTCTGTTTCAAGTGAAGAAACGATATCGCGAAGTTCTCGGCACGCTATTCGTTCTATTGCCGCGTCTTCTCAACGTCGTCATACTCATTCTCCTTCTCTATTATTTCTTCGCGATTATCGGCATGGAAGCGTTCCCAGGGCTCCTGTGTCGTGGCTGTTGCAAGTACAACGATAATTATACGTATTTACGAGACGCCTTTGGTATCGCGGAAAATTACGACGGAAAAAACGGCAGCTCCAATTTCTACTATCTAAATAATTTCGATAATATTCTCTCCAGCTACGTGCTCCTTTTCGAGCAGATGATAGTCAATAATTGGTACATAGCGATGAATGCCTACGTCATCGAGACGGGAACCGAGTGGACGCGCGTCTATTTCATGCTCTTCTTTCTCGTCAGTTCCGTCGTCGTTGCCATAGTGATATCGTTTATATTAGACGCTTTTATGTTTCGGATTGAGAGTCAGGAGCAGGTTTCCGACGAAACGCAGGCGTTCGGCGAGGGTTTTGACGTCATAAATGTGAGCGTTAGCGTGAGGGAGTACAATAGTCTCGCTCGTTGGAATCGCGCCGAGAATCGGGCGTCGTACGCGCAGGCGGGACAGTATCGATTCAAGGGAATGCGTCGTAAGACGAAGGCCGATTTTCGCTTGCTTTTGTACGCGGAAGAGATTCAAGCGTGGGTCGAGGAGCAGGAAGAGAAATTGGATAAGGAGCGAAGTATATTTTCGTCTGCCGGCGAATTGACGGAAATGCCGGATATCGACGATGACGACGATGCGCCTCTTCTATTGGATCAGTCCGGAGCGTTTGAAGAACATTTTAACAGTGAAGATAATTGAATGAATTAGCCCTAGTTAATTATATATGCTTTTTTTCTTCCCTTTTGTCTTTTTTTATTCCGTGTCGAGAGAAAGTTAGCGCATTTTGACATCACACGTATTCCGATCCTAATCTAGCTACATCGAAAGTCATCGAATATTTATAGAACCAGTTCTTTTATGATGGAAAACGGATATGGATTACGCTACGGAGCTCTCGACTGTTTCGAGTTGATGCCAAAAGCTCCGTATTGTCCAGATGAAAGCAGGAACTTGTTCGGAAGGACGACTTCTTTCCTTTCGAAGACTCTTGCCTAGCGCGCTAATAGTCCATCGACTCCCTGCTCTCTGCTTTCTAATTTGCAACCTACGGCCGATCGCGCTCTGCCGAAGCCACTCGACTGCACAAAATTAGCATGAAAGTAAGATTCGACGAGCAAAAGGGCTCGATCGCGAGCTGTTCGTGCAATCGCGTTTAGAGGGCGTATTTCCATTGACTTGACGAATGATTACGGTCGGATTCGTATCGTCTAAGTCATTTGGCATCGTCGTAGTGGCAGGGCTCTTCTTCCTCAACGCCTTCCTGCTATTTTCGGGTGCGAGAATTAGAAACTGAATCGCAAGGACTCCCTTATTGGTTGTGCCTAGGTACTCTGCGATTCGATCGAAGCGAGTCGCTTAGCGACGTAATAGAAACACAGAAAAAACGCATCGAAGAATTAGAATTGCACGGAAACGCGACTCGAACTGAGAACAGGGGCGTTGACATCGACAAAAAAAAGGCCCTGATTGGTGGAAAGCAAAGAAACAGAAAAGGCAAGCACTTGACACTATATACCATATATTCTACTTACTTACGTACCTTAGCATTTCTCGCTATTGGCATTCCAACGGTCTTCACCCACAACGAATACATCTGGACGACACTGGACTCCCTCCTAGCCCAAATGTCCGACCAAGACCGCGCTGACGTCATAATCATCGTTTTCCTCGCCGATTTCGACGCGCATCGCCGATCGGAAACGTCGCGCAGGGCTCGCCACGACTACGCCCTCCACCTCCAATCCGGACTCATTCAAATCGTCGAAGCGCCGAAATCATTTTACCCGCCCCTCGACGATTTGAAAACGAATTTTGGCGACGCGAAAGAACGCGTGCGCTGGCGCGCCAAACAGTGTCTCGACTATTCATTCCTCATCGCTTATTCGCATGGCTTAGCCAACTATTATCTCCAATTGGAAGATGACGTCATAGCGTCAGCTGATTTCATTTCCGCTATACGAGAATTCGTCGCCATGCAAACGAAGCCGTGGATCGCGTTGGATTTCTCCGAATTAGGATTCATAGGGAAACTATATCGCGATCAAGATCTCAAACGATTGGCTGAATTTTTGAAATTTTTCTACGAAGAGCAACCGGTGGATTATCTCTATCGCTACTTCAATGCGATACTGACTCAAAAAAAGCCGATTTCTCGTACGCCGTCGCTGTTTCAGCACATCGGAACGAAGTCGAGTCTCGCGGGAAAAGTTCAACAGCGCGTCGATCGTCACTTCAGCGACGCTTCCCGTATGTACGACAGCGACAATCCCCCCGCTTCCGTGACGACTTCTATCGACGAGTTTGCGCGCTACCTCGCCGCGCTTGCGTACGGTAAAGCGGCGGGGTTCTTTTGGGGTCGGCCACCTGTTGAGGGTGATACGTTCCGCGTGAGTTTTCAATCTAAAGTCGTTTTGAGGCGTGTTGTTGTTGAGACGGGGAATCGTGAGCATCCGGCTGATGTTTTGCGGTATGGGAGGCTGGAGGTGGACGTTGCGGCCGCTTGTCGTCGCTTTCGGAGTGTTGGCGAGTTTCGAGGTGGTAGAGTTGACGTCACGTGGGATAAAGCGGATCAAAAGGAGGCGGTGAAGTGCGTGCGGATTTACGTGACGGGAGCGCAGGACACGTGGCTCCTAATTCGCGAAATTGCTGTCTGGATAAAATAAGAAACTCTACATGTACGTATTTAATTTATTTTGTGTATTGACTGAATAAATGACGTATTGACCTGAGATTGCCTTCGAATTATTAGAATTAGAAGATGGAGAATGCACTGTTTTGGGCTTTTGGGGCAAAGAAATGAACTGAGAAATGATGGCGTCGCTTCTTAGTGAAATAAACAGACAGACAAACACCGCAAATACGCAGACATACACGAAAGAAAGCGAGCAAGCACGTATCTGTGGCGCACCAAATTTTCAGGAGCATTGATTGACTATCTTACGATAGCCAAGACAGCTCTTCTGATTGGGCCTACAGGTGCACCCTTCGGAACCTTTTACGCCCAGCAGATGACCAATGGAGTTCGCCTTCAAATTCTTGACCGCGTTATCGCAGTCAGCATTGCAATTGCTGTGATTCTCCGGATTGCAGTTCGTCAAATACGGGGGAAGAAGTTTGGCGCATTCCTCATCAGCGAAGCAATTGAACGAGACGTCATTGCAATTCGTCTCGTCTTGGACTTCTGGTAACGGCACAAAGTCATTCGTTGCCTCATTCAGCGGCTTGGGAACAAATTCAGCGGCCGTAAAACCGACGAAAAAGACGAGAAGAAGGAGACAACGGAACATGGCAGACGGCGCAAGAGAGTCAACTGACGGAGGCGTGGTTCGGACACTTGCACTTCCTTACATATAACCAAAGGCGTGACAGAAAAAAAACCGCAGCGAATACAATGGAGGAAAAGAACAAAGGACAAAAAACATAGCGGATGCGACACTCTCTTCTCGTTAGACATAAACCCCAAGACTACGTACGACAAATGAACTTGAATCGCTCGTGGCACGTTCAAAACCACGGGTCTTCAGGCCAACACTCGTTGGTGATCTTTTTCAGACCGATGCAGAGCTGGTCTTTGGGATCGCACGAGCATTGGTCAGGGCCCGGTTCGGCAATAATTTTACCAATAGAATTCTTTGCCAACGCCATGACTGCAGTTTTGCAGTCGGATGTGCAATTGGTTACGACTTTAGGGTTGCAGTCCTTCAAGTATGGCGTAATCAGGGCATTGCAGGCTGTGTCAGCGAAACACTTTCTTGCTTGGTCTGGGCAACGGATGGTTTCATTTTTGTCGGCGGAAATCGTCGCAGAAAGGAAAAGAATCGACGCAAAGAAGAGGACCTGTTTCGGGATCATGATCAGCGCGTGTGGTCAGTTTGACACGCGCAGGCTGTGGATAAAGCGAAGCCCACACGAGTAATTAAATGCAGGCTCTGTGAAAATTTATCAGGTGTCCAGTACGGCCCACAAAACGCCTATCAAGTTGAACGAAAGGCCCGGACGCGCACTGGATGTGACATCGCTCTTGTCCCCATACTTGGAGATCTCAAGAGCACTACAGTACATTATACTACAGTAATTACTTGCAAAAAGGAAATAGCTCTACGCATGCAATTTTTCTTGGTGATTTCGCCAACTGTTTGAGCAGCTACAAAGAAAAGCCATTACACAGTTGAATACTATTGCACATACAGTCTTTTACCTTCTCTTTATCACAAAAATTCAATTCCTGATGTTCATCATCACCATCACACTGGATTTTTACGCTCAGTTATATTTAATAAGAAAAACAATGCGAGTACCTTTGATTCTTGTAGGTAAACCGCAAATAGATATTAGCCAATCAACTTCCCCCCCTAAAGACTAAAATAAAAATAGGAGTTATTAAAAAATACACCTAAAATGCGGATTAGAAAATAGGTATATCAAAGACCTAAAAGGCGGATGAAATTTACACCTAAAGTACCTCGATATCCATTGACCTAAAACCCTAAACTAATGGAAACCTATACTACACCTAAAATACGGATTAGATAATGGCCATATCAATCACCTAAAGTACCTCAAAAATCCATTGACCTAAAAACCCCCTAAACTAATGGAAACCTATACTATACTACACCTAAAAGGCGGATCAAATAAATAAAATTTAATTAAAAACATCACCTAAATTATCTCACAATCCATGGATTGACCTAAAATATTCCTATATTCTAATCAACCTAGATTACCTCACAAATCCATTGAAATGGTCTAACCGGGGGTTGGTGGCTGCCAGCTAAGCGCGTTTTGTGAGGGAGCTACAAGCCTCTACATAGGAAAAACGGACACCGCCCTACCTACTGACAGCCACCCTAAGCCCTAATGCATCGCAACCGCTAGCGTAGTTTGCAAAGCGAGGCACGAATGCACACACATTTTTAGTGATGATGATGGATGGTTTTTGTTGTCCCGCTACGCTCTTTGCCACGTGCATAATAGGGGCCCGGGATATATATATATATATATATATTTTTTTTTCTTTTGAGGAAAAGCTTCATGCTGTGATGCCATTGCCCCAGACTCGCGAGCCCTCCCCCTCTAAGGTGCGTGCCCTAGTGACCATGTACTAGACCCGGGAGCTGAAGCAATGGCAAACACAAGCAATTCACTCGAGTATGCACGCGGCAGAGAGCGAACCCCTTAGGTGCACGCCTACACCACAATGGAGGACCCTTTGGAATGCGGTGCGAACCTGTCCTGTCTTCTCTTCATCTGGTGGGAGAATCTCTGACTATTCTCCTCCCCATCCTTATCCCATTGTCTTCGGCGGGAGAATCTTTGCTACTCTCCTCCCCTAATAGCCATCCCTTTGAATGACGTCACAAACGTCATACTAAATAACGCCAATCAATCACGTGATAATTGGATTACAATAATTACCTTGTCACGTGTGTTGTTTCGTCATGTATCACGTGTTCGCCGACACGTGCCAGCTGTCACGCTCTGAAATATGAAGCGTTTTATCCGAGTCATTATTCTACGCGTTGTGTCGCTTACGGTTTTTCGAAGCCGCGATCGCGTAAATCCGCTGTCTTTGTCTCGAAACGAAGTGGAGCGTCGTCGCTTTTTCTAAAGAAAAAAAGCGCGCGAATGTAAATCGGAAGCGCGCCGGAGAAAGGGGGACCCGCTCACCGGCGAGCGGAGGCGCCCGCTCAATTGCTCCCCGAAAAACAGCGCGCTATCGTGCGGCGTACGCGCGATCTGAAAGAGAAAACACGATCGCGCTTGCGAGAAAGCGTCGAGATGTGGCGACTCACCAGCTCGCTGGCCACGTGGCGCCTTCCTTCGCATCCAGGGCGCGATCCTTCGCGAAGGATCGCGGGATTCCTGCGAGAGACAACGGAGCGATTTGATTCGCTCGAAAAATGGTGCCTTTCGTTGGCGCTTACCGCAGTCTTCGGAATTCCCGCCTTCTGATCGGAAGCTCGCCGCGAGGCGATACGCTTCGTCTCGGCCGCCCCGAATGCGAAGGTGAACGAATCGTGGCCGCCAGTCGTTGTAGCGGCGAACGTTGGTCCGCTCTCAACGAAGTTTTGGCCGAGAATGCCCGTTGGTCTCGAATCCTTTCACGTGACTCGCTGCAGCCCAATCACATTCCCTGGTGCTGCGAAACTAAACCCCCGGATTGACGACTGGAATTTATCAACCCTAAATCAAAGAATACAGACCGAGAGCTAATGTAGTACAACTACTGCGAAAAAAGCAACAAAAGTGCCAGAAAAAAATGAGAAAGTCTACTAATAGAAAATCAATTTCCCGTCGTTGCAGGTCCCAATTCAGCCATTTTATCCTAGAGAAAAATACACCAAAAAATCATTGCTTAATTTAGAAATAATACTTTTTCTGCAGCACGCCGTTTTTCGAGTTCCTCTTCAAATTTCGCTGCCTCCTTTTTGGCTCTATGTTGCAGCGCTTTTTGGTAAGCAATCTACATAATAAACCCTCCTAATCAATTACTCAGATTACATAGAATTGCTCACTTCAAAAGCCTGACCCAATGTCAATATAATCTCATCAGCAACTTCCTAATAATCATTGATATACTATTGATTTTCGATTTCATGCTTTCGTACGGGATTTTGTGCGCCAAAGACGTGGCAATAGTGTTTGCCAATAAGACTGTCCTTGTTAATATAAGCAAACGTTTTGAGATCTTCGCGATCTTGCGAGCAATAAGATATCGATTGAATCTTGTGCTCCTGTATAACGTTCTGAAGCAACAGAGTAGCGTTTCATGCACGTCTATCATTTATTTATTTATTTATTTATCTATCTACCTTTGATTCTGCGTCAATAAATTTGATTCCGCGCGCCGATATCGCGAGAATTATTAGCGGAATTTTTTTCATTTTACGTGTGGAGGCCTGGGGAGGACGGAGACCCATCCCAATCCCACGTTTTAACTAAGATTCACCTCACTTACTCTCATCTTAGTACACGCTTCCATTGTGGACTGTTTTCCCACAACATTTTCAACCAACATTGATCCCAAATACTTTGAAAAAAAATGTACGCAATCGAACTACAACTATTTATTTATTTATTTATTTATTTATTTACTTTGGCTACGTAGTTGACGTTTCCCTTCATGAGCACGCGCGCCGGATGACGCCAAATGTCTTTCTCCGTGAATTTCGACTCGGTTGACATTCCTTTCTTTTCTCGACTTTCCATTTGAGCTTGTTGCGGAGGTCGCAGCATGGGAACGTCGGACGACTTCCGTCTTCCCCGTCGTTTCATTGATTCTCTCTATTGACCCGTATAAAATACTTTTAAAAAATTATTTATCTTTCTACTTCCGGCGATTTTTCTTTTTCGGCGTCTGGATGATCAGGGGAGTCTTCCCTTTCGAATTCCGGCGTCGCAGCGGCTGCTACAGTGGATTTGATCTTCGTGTAGTCTCGCGCTAAGTTCAGCACTTCCTGTTCGGCGTGCTGAGCCTCTTTCAACAGCTGATTGACGGAATGGTCGATAGAAGCTGAACGCGGAAACGGAGCCTATAAAAAATATAAATTAAAAATTAAATTTATCACTACGAAATATTTATCACTTGTATTTTAGGTCCGAATAAGGAATCTATAGACGCTTTTAATCGTTTTTGGTGTCCAAGTGGATATATAGGCAAAACCTATCCGAGAAATAAATAATGAAATAATATTTGCTGTGTTTCTACATACTGTTTCAATATTACTGACTCCCACTAAGTTAGCAATGAGGGACATGCTAGTAAACCCCCTCTGTATAAACGTTGCTGTATACTGTGTCAATTTTAAAGACTCCAGCCAATGGCTGAGACTGCTCGTTGCAGTGGGAAGAGGAGCTCTGTACTGGAGAGGAATTAATTCAAGTCCATCCATAATCAATCTAAACAAAATTCGATAAATATTCATAACTATTATTTAATTATTATTACTCTCTATCGCCAGCATGCTCCACTCCTATAGTGAGTAGATCGCTTTCCTGTAGTATATCGTTTCCCTGTGTTAACATAACGGTATTGATTCTATTGATTCTAATAGAGCATAAGTCTCACCAAGAACCCTAACTCGTCGAAGCCATTAACAAGGAAGAGATCGGAGTACTGTGGCAATCCTATGGTTTCATCTAGCCACTCGCGCACTGACTCAGGATTACTAGAGGGGCTCGCTACTACAAATAAAATACCCACGTGATTAATTAAACTATAGTCTTTCTGATATATACATTCTACGATATCTTCTAGGTTTTTTGAAAGGGATAGATCCTCCAATGGCATTCCAACGTTTTCAAAATCATCAGTAATATCTTCGACAGCCTCAAGCAATTTATCAATCTAAAAGAAATAAATTAGTAAATTAATTAATAATTTAATATTACTTGATCCCAGTCGGAGTCTCCTCCTCCTCCTCCATCGTTACTGGTCTCCTCCTTCTTTTTCTCCACGTGATCGTCCTCCACTTTCAATAGTAGTCGACTAATTCTCTGATTTACGACGGCCACGTGCTCCTCGTTCATACTTCCCGTCATCTGAAGTCCGGCGAACGGATTCGTCGGCGAAACAACCCACTCTAAATCCCCGGATGCATCCACCATTTCCTGTTCGTCTTCGTCTTCGTCTTCCTCTTCTTCTTCTTCTTCTTTCTTTGGTTCCACCTCATGCTTGGGTAAAGCACTTTTTTTAGGCGGCAGCGGCGGCACTTCATCTTCGTTCTCCGTTACTTCCGGGTTTACTTCCGGGTTTACTTCCGGGTTTACTTCCGGGTTTTTCAGTTCTGCTTCGTCGTTTTCGATTAGAGTATCGTGAACGATTACGGCGCTATGTTCCGCACTCGGCGGCGCAAAGACGGGCGTTGGAGGAACTTGGGCTAAGTAGGCGGGGTCCTCGCTCGACGTAAACGGGGGCGTCGGTTGACGACGATAAACTGACGTCTTGCTACGCGGGATGACATCCGTAGACGGTATAAAATCAAATACGGGACGTTTGGTGTCATTTTCGGGTTTCAATCCGGGAAGGGAGTGAGAACGCTGACGTGAGAAAAGCTTGGGTGCTGTTTTGGAAGCAGTGGGTATCACTTCCCCTATGGGTACCCCCCCACCATGACTATAGAGGAGGAGGAATCTTTCTAAAGGGTTTGCTTGCTCACCTAAAAGCGCGTAGTCGCTCGTAGTATCTTGGTCAGATGACACCTTTACTTCCTGTTGGGTAATTAAAATTATTTATTTTGTAATACAAGATTTATTTATTGCCTTTTTTCTTTGACTGCTGAAGTGGCTCAGTCTCCTGTTACAATGAGCGTCTTGACTCACTGTCAAAAAATATATAATATGACGCAATTTCTCAACTTCTTTTACATTCAAGTAAGTGAATTATTTTCTTAGCACGTTCCGACTTGTGACTACTGACCAAATCCAGAGCCGTACTACCCATCGAGTCCCGGATACTAACGTCAATACCTATTAAAAGAAAAAATGCAAACATTTCTCACGCAAACTCGGTGCACCCAAACCGGCATCGAGAAGCTTCTCAACGGCATCCAATTTCTCAAAAAGAGCCGCTTCGTGCAACGAAGACCCCTTCTCCGCCTAAACACTATTGATTATATAAATAATTATCATCACGTGACCTACGACAACGTTGACGTCCACGTCGAATTCGATTAGGAGCAGAATAATTTCGGCGTGACCGTTTCGCGCCGCCAAGTGAAGCGGCGAGTGACGTCGACAAATTCGCGTCGACAAGTCGGGATTGTGCGTCAGAAGGAGGCGCGCGCACTCGCGTCGATTGTAGAGCGCCGCCAAGTCGAGCGGCGTTTCGTCGCCGTGATTTCGCACGCTCGCGTCGGCGCCTTCCTGCGCGAAGCGAGTCGTTTCCTCTTAGGGGGCCTCACCTCGAAAATTTTCTAGCGCGCGCTCGAACCTGGAGCAGGAGCGAAACGACGTCGGCGTGTCCGTATTGTGCCGCCGAGTGTAGAGCCGTATCTCCTCTTCCGTTCTGCGAAATGACGTCACGAAGTTCACGTGACCCAAGCCTCGCGAAAAACCGTCACATACCTGTTCGTTTACGTTCGCTCGCGACGGTCCGCGTTTGATGAGTAGTCGCGCGATGTCGGCGTTGCCGTTCCACGCGGCCAAGTGAAGCGGATACGATCCTGAAAAGGAAATGAACGAGTCACACCCCGTTGAAGGACACGCCCACCAATCCAAGCGAAAAATCTAGTTGCAATTACCCGATGAATCCGGGATACAGTTCGAGGCGTTGAAGTCGAGCAGAAGTTCAACGGCTTCCCTGAAGCCGGAAAAGCGATGGAATCAACATTCTCGAAGCGAGACGCGATCTCACCTACCTGTGCCCGTTTAGCGTGGCGTGATGAAGCGGAGTCGATCCCGATTCGTCTTGGCAATTGGGATTGACTCCCTTGCGAAATCTGTCGCGTTTTTCGCGACCTCATTTTATCGTTGCGGCTTCTCGTGCGCGTTTCTTACGATGCCAGCGTTCCTTTTCTTATCTGTAGAAGTTTATCGATTTGGACGACGTTGCCCGACTGCGCGGCGACGAGCAATTCCGTCTCGCGGCCCATCTTGTCGTCGAGGACGCAAGTTCACGCAACGTATGAGAAAAAGATAGCGTGCGTTAACGTCCGGATCTACACCGGAATGCTTTCACATCTATGCTTTCACATTTGGTTAGGAGCATTGAAAAATTAGCCTAATAATGCAACGTCATTTTTATAGCAAAACTAAACAATTCCTATAAGTGTATCAATAACCAATAGAATAATACATAACAACAAAGCACTACATGTGTCAGTTATTTGCGTTCGGGAGGCTTTGGCCGTGGCGGACGCTCCTTATTGCCGCTAGTATGAGATCGTGGACGAGGCGGTATCTGAAGTGCTGGCGCCACGCCCCCTTCTTTTCTCTTGGCAACAGCAACTGTTGAAGAACGTCCGCGCGGAGGAGGCGGAGGCCGGTCAGGACAAAGGCTGACGTTTTGAAATGACTCCGGAGAATGACGCTCTGGAACGGATGATTCAGATTCCGGTGTATCGTCAATTTGAAATGGGTTATCCGGGACGTATGTATCCGAGACAACCGCAGGCAACTGATCATCTTTAGACGTTTCTGTTTCCATAGAAACAGCGCTTGAGAAATTTTCCGAGTCACTTGCTTTGACGTCATTATCGATATCCTTTCCATCCGTCTCCGTGACATCATCATCATCTCCTTCAATTTCTTTATTTGTTATGAAAGGTCTCTCCGGCTTGGAAACGGGCCTAGGAGGCCTGGAAGGCTTTTCTTGGCCCACCGACTTACTCACGTTCACGTCCACAATAGGGTTCACCTCAACCTGAGCAATAGAAATCTGCTCCGAGTTTTCACTGTGTTCAGTGACGGAACCCGGCGACGTATTGCGATAGGAAACTTCACGGCCTTGTATATCAATACAGTCTTCTTGGACCTCACTGTCATCACCTATATCAACTTCCTTGACTTCCATAATTGGACTTGGAGACTGCTCTAGCTTAGCAACGGGCCTAGGAGGTCGACGAGGTTTCTCTTTCTCTTTCGCTCGAATATCCAAGCTTGCGGTAACAGATATTTCATCGGATTTCGTCTCGCAATCCGCCACCCCAACCCGATTTTTTTCCGCAGCCCCATTAGCTGACTCATCAGCCCCTTCTGTCTTATTCGGTCTGGGAGGTCTCTCCGGCTTCGCGGCCGGTCTAGGAGGCCGTTGAGGAGGAGCTTTCTCTTTCTCTTTTGGAGCAGGTCGTGGTGGAGGAGGCTTAGCTGGTTTATCAGAGGCTGGAGGCCTGGTTACGGGTCTGGGAGGGGGAGCGCGTTTGATTGGCTCCGCGCTGCCAACGAGAATTTCCTTCTCCACTTTCACGGCCGGAATTTCGACACGTTTTTTCTCGCCCACAATAAATTCCTCCTCTTTGACGTCATCGATATCGATGAGATTCTCTTTCGATCGCGATTTTTCCGCCGCTTTGCGCACGCCCACTGGACTTCGCGCAAACTGAACGCGATCTGACGTAAAAATAGTTAATTGACCGCCATCTGCCGCGCCTTCGTCCGGGGATAATTCGCGCGGTGTAGCGTCAGGCGGCCACGTTGATTTCAATCGCACCGCTATGGTAACGCTCTCAATTGCTTTCCTATTGAATTCCAAAGCGGCAACGGCCGATCTGGCGTCCCCGTATGTAATAAATATTTTCTTTTCGAGTAATCGGATTAGAACGATGTCGCCGAATACTTGAAAGGTTGATACGACAACGGCGGGATCAACGGAGTCCAAACCCGAACCCCCGTCATTATCAGATATAATTATCGTGGGATCCGAAGGGCCCAGACCCAAGCGTACCTCATCTCGAATATCGTGGCGTTTCTGCTCGTCCACGGACTCGATTTCGATATCAAGTATAGCCAATACCGGTCTAAAGAAAAGGCAATGATAAAATAATTATATTATTTTATTCAAAAATTATATTATTTTATTTACCTATGGTCGGACGTCTTTAGCTCAGCGCGATTATAGAACGCAAGTCGTCCCTCATCCCACTCCTTTTCTCCTCCTTTCTCTTTTGCTTCCGGTCGAGTTTTCAGTGCCGCCGCCGCCGCTATTTGCGCCACGTCGCCGGCCACTGATTCCATGGATATCAACGCGTTTTCTTGATCCAATCGACGCCACAGAACGCGATCCGTCCACGCGGGAATTCGGCTCTTCTCGCTCGTATCGTAATCGTCGGAAAATAAATCGTATTTATAGGTGGGCGAAAAATTCGTGCGCCCCTCAAGAAACCCTTCAAAAACCTAAAAAAAAGAGACTCCATCAATAAAACAGTAAAGACATCGATTTCTTAAGAATATTTCAGATGGGGGTCTCATGGACCAATTATCATATAGAAGTACTGTACTAGAGTTTTTTTTTACCATTTTCTTTTGCCTTTGCACGTTGAGCTGATCGTAGGCTTGGAGAATTTTCCAGTTCTCCTGCTGGACCATTGCTTTCACTTGGTCGATCGCCATGTCGATGCGATAGTTGAAATCGCCGCACCAAAAGACGTAGTCATGGCAACCAATAGAATGCCCCTGCACAAAAAAACAGAATTATTCATTATATATAGTTATTTTTTAAAAGCGTACCATTGGAAACGTGAGCCTTCGATTGATATCGCTATAATCTTGATTTCGATTGGCCACTTGAGAGTGTCCAGCGGCCAAGTGAGCACAAACGAAACAGAGCGAAGTAGAATGCATCAAAAATCGAATTGCTACGGCCCCTTTATTCCCGGCTTTTCCAGACAAACCGGTTTTCACCGTGGAAACGGCAACATCTCTACCACTCCCGGATATAGGCTCATTCAATAATTTATTTAATCCTCACCGTATGTATTTAAGTAGATGAGGTCTCACGAAAACGTAGAGGCACACGCCCACGAGCTGTTCGGCGGTGAGAAGCACGTAGCTGTGATCACGTGACAAAACCCTCTCTATTTCGGCGCCCCATTCTTTGCGATTCGTCGAACTCGCCGATATGATGTTGCTGGTATTTAAATCAACGAGTTCCTCGAAGCCGATCGCGTAGACGTCGACAGGTTGAGTCAGATCAGCGTCGGAATTGATATCAGTGAATTGCAGCGACGAATCCACCGAAGATCGGTCGTCTCTTGACGTAAATCAATAAATCTATAATTGATTATTAGTATTATTTACTTTTTCATGGGAGCTATTTTGGCTTGAGCTTCCGCTTTTCTCGGCTTCAATTTCGGCCCGTCGAGAAGCCAATCGTGCATGGATTGATTTTTAAACGCGATACTTCGAAAATGTTTTCCCCCGTTTACATTCCACGTTCCCACGGCAACGCGTAGCGACGAAGCGACGGTATACGAAGAGGCGCGCGCGCACATTTCGTGGACGAGTTGGGGCGACGCTAAAATCAATAAATCAATAAGAAATAGACTGATTCCAACTCCATACAGGCTATGTCTTCGTAAGGGAGAAGAGAGCGCGCTCTCCAGCCCCTGTATCCCGTATAAACGTTGCCTTGGAGGAGGAGATTGATTGCTTCTTGTTTTGTACTGTCCAGAAAATTGTTCTGGAATGTTCTACTGACGGATTTGGCGCCGTCAACTAATTTTCCAACCTTGAGCGATAAAATTTATTTGAAATAATTTTATTGACTGTTTTTTGTTGTACTTTTGATTTTGAATCTAGTGCGCCCGTTCCAGCGTATATGCGACTAATGTGGTCTCCATTCAGAGACCAGATCTTTCGAAATGCCTCTTCGAATCGTGCTACAACGGTGTCGCGAGTGTCGAGACCAAGAGGCTTGAGCTGCATAAGCAAAGCCTGAAAAAGTAAATAGTCTGTAAGTAAAATACAGTACAAATATTCAAAAAAAGACGCAATAGGCGTGGAAGCACGAGAACACAAAGAGCACTTGAAGTCCTCCAAAAGAGATGCATTAGGTATGGGGAGTATAAGAATCAAAGAGCCCTTGAGGTCCCCCAAGAAGAGGCAACCGGTATAAGAGTATGAGAATCAAAGAGCCCTTGAAGTCTCCCCCAAAAAATCAAAGTGCCCCAAACGACGCAATAGGCATGAGAGTATATAAACCAAAGAGCGCCCGTGAGGTCCCAAAGAGACGTATAATGTATGAGAAACAAAGAGCTCTTGAGGTCCCCAAAAAAACCCAAAAGGTATAAGAGCATAAGAATGAAAATTCAAAGTGCCCCAATAAAAATCAAAGAGCCCTTGTGAGGTCTCCAAAAGATGCATTGCGTATGGGAGTATGAGAATCGTTGAGCCGTTGAGGTCCCCACCACAATGCAATACGTACCTTGAGTGCAATGAGAGTCTGAACCAAATTCGTCCTATCTAAACAATCCATACAATTCGTTCGAATTGTGCCGTTTTGAAGACTATTAATTAATTCATTAAACATAAAATTTATCAAAAATTCAGATCTATTCAAGCTACCATTTAATTTCGCCTTTCTCTTGAAGAAAGAGCCCGTTCTCTCGCACATACTCATCGTACATGGAAACGAGTTTCTTCAATTTATCCGGTCTCCCTTTCGCGCGTCGATAATCGAACGAAAGCAATCGAATGCTGTCACTCTTCGCGTAACAACTCGTCTTAAAATGCTCCTCATAGGCGAGCGTTAGAATATTCTCCCCCTCTTGCATTCCAAGGAGATTTAATATAAACTGGGGCCCATACCAATCAAGCAAATCAGAAAAATGCCTAAAAAACTATGAGACCCCCTTTTATAAGAAATCGTATTAGAGGAGACTCACCGTTCAAATGCAGTAGCTGAAGCTTCGAAACCACGTGACAATTTAACCTTGTGAACGCCAGCTTGAAATCCGGGCTGCTCCCAAAAGAGAGGAACAGATCCCCGTAGTTGCACAAACGAAGATACAAGATCATCAATAAATATAACCTAATGAAAATATTGTTAGCTGTGCATTTCTAATATTTGAGAGTAGGTCTTGAAAGCCTCTACTTGCCCAGAAACTAGGAAAATTATAAAAACTTTAACGGGTCTTGGGTGCCTCTACTTGCCCTTAATGTAAATAAAATACTTTAACAGGTCGTGTGTACCTCTAATTTCCATAAATGTCACGTATAAAATAATTGACTCGATCTCAGGGGTCCCCGTTTGTTTTAACAGCTTTGCATTTCTGATACTTCAGTAGGTCTTGACTGCCTCTACTTGCTCTCAAACTAGAAAAATTTAGAGACCTCAACAGGTCGAATCAAATATTAGGCTTAATCTCAGGGCCCCCGATTTGCCTTAATAGCTCTGTATTTACATCATTTATTAATTTATTTATTTACTTGTTCGGTTTCGACGAAGTTAGCCACGTGTCCTTTATCGTCGATTCCGCGCGTGTTGAAGCGCGTTCCGGCGCGCTCGCAGCTGAGCCGGAAGAAGAGCCCCGCCTTCGCCGTACGATCGCCCGCATACACGGTCTTGATTTCAACTCCGCCGCATATAAGGGGAACGGTCCACGTGGCAATATCAACGCCAAACTTTTCAAGATGCCCAAACATGCCTTTATTCCTTAGGAAAAAAATCCAATATATATTTATTTATATTATTAATTATTACCAAAGAAATCGATTATCTCGTTTCGATTTCGTCATTTGATTCTGCATCGATCGCGTGATATCGATCGTCGCTTTGCCCTCGCTATCCGCGGCGTCGCGTGCAAAGTAGAAACGCCCGGATGAGAGCAGTCGTTTGACTTCGACGACCAAATCGTCATTGGCCCATTGATTCAAAGGGACGTACGTCACGGCGTTGACGCGATATATTTCCGAGTTCTGAACGCGACCGATCGAGTCGCAGCTCGTCACGAGAAACAGATACAAAGCCACGTGATCATCTATAAAGGATTAATAATAATAATTGTCTATTGATTTTTTATTGTCTCTACCGAGATATATTCGTAAGACGCCTAGACTGCAAAACGTGTCTGTGTACTTCGAGTAGGATTTTCGTATGTTTTCCGCTTCGCTTTGAGCTGTAAAACAACTTGGGTGTTACTAAAAATAGAGGCGACATGACGGATGTGCCGTAACGATAGCAAAAACACTCTAAATCGCTTTGGAGGGACTTTTGCTATGCGAAATTCTTACAGAGAACTGCTACAACGTCCGATTCGAAGAGCAGCGTTTCGGATAGACCGCGCGATTCGAGAAGAACGGAGACGGGGGCGGTCTTCTGCCAGACGCGAAATTGTTTGCTTAGCCCCATTCGATCGGTGACTGAAAGCAAAAGCAAGCGATCGGTGCCGAAAAGGAGCTGGAAAGCGAAGGCAGGACGATGGTATGCTTCGATGAGAAACAGACGGGAATCGCAGCATCACGTGGCGTCCTACACTCCTATTAGTTATCTCGATCCTATGACGTCACAATCACTAGCTTTTCAATCTCGCACCAACAATGAAGACGATCTTTCTTGTCGCTTTGGGCCTCGCTGTTGTCGCGTGCATTTCGGCGCAAATATTTCTGAATCACGAAGAACCGAATCAACCGGACTTCGCCGTGCCCGTGGAAAAGGAGGCGGGAAAATTTGACCATTTCGCCCCGGCCACTTCGCGACGCAAACGAGGCGCCGGCGACGAAGCGGCGATGATTCCCGATAAAGACGACGAGGACGATGACGACGACCTCGACGACGAAGACGACGAAGACGACGATGATGATGATGATGATGACGACGACATTGAAGACGTCGACGAAGACTAACATGCACAACGCGTAGCTTTGAGACTTCCTAGCAACTGCATCGCTACTACTATATCTAATAAAAAAATCTAAAAACCAATCTTTGGCTACGATTTTTAGACTTTTCAGTGATCGACGGTTGTGTAACCTGTATGACGTCACAGACGCTAAGACGTTGCTAAGGTCCTGAGACGTTACTCTGCAACGTGATTACTGATTAGCCAATAAGAAGACTCTAATATAACGCCCGGACTATTTCCTGTACGTGCATTGGTCATTCCGGACTTTGAGCTCAAGGTTCGTATGAGTTGTCGCTTAATTGTACTGCAACTCATACTCATCTGCAGCAGGCCCATTTGAAGATGCAAGTGCCCTTCCTTCTGTATCTCGCTTTTGAAGGCAAGTTCCGAGTTAGACTGCTGCTAAACTGTCGCTGAAAAGTGCCAGAAAAATAACCTCATGCAGAACCGCATTGCAAGTCTCTGGTTGGCTGTGCGGATTATACATATAGGCTACCTTCGACTCCTGCAGACTCCACTTTTAATTTCGGTTTCGTGCCTTCTAGTTTTCCTTTTGATCACTCCAATCGAAACCACAAAATTGTCAATTGAAAGCAAAACTTCTACGAGTATTCGTCGCTACAAACGAAACTCAAACGTTTCCGATATGTGTCGCGGTTCTGAAACACCGTGCGCTTTTCCGTTCTCATACGTTGGCGTGCAGTACAACGAATGCTCGGCTGTTGGAATACAGTACTCGGGATTTCGACTCTGGTGTGCAACCAAACCAGGTCCATTCTCTACGCATCGACAATGGGTTTTGTGCAATTGTTCAGGTAAATTCATACGAATGTTTTTACGTCACGCTTGGACTGCTTTGTCAGATGGGTATCCAGTATTGGATACCACAGAAGAATTATATGACGGTGGCGAAACGTGCAGGCCGTACAGAGAAAATATCACCGTATTCGTTGACCGCCGCTACAATCAGACAGCTCTGACTCGAATTCTAATCGAACTTCAAGAAAAAGCGCTGCCTCTGATGAAAAAGCGATACGGCAACTTCTGTTACGACGAGCTGATGCGCTACTTATGTTTCACCGCGTTTCCGCCTGCTTTTCGATTGGAACCAAACGGGACAATATTTCCCAGGCCGTTGTGTCGCGATTCTTGCATTCACTTTTCGCGAGGCAATTGCTCTGAAGCCTTTGCGTTCATTCGACAGCCTATACAAAGTTACTTCGCTGACCACAAACTCAACCCGATTCAAGTCTATCTCGATATTCCACAATGCGACAATTTTCCTCCGAATTTTTCGCTATACTGCGAAACGATAATAATTACAGGTACGCCTTCGCCTTCTTCTGCACCAGATGATAAATCTTCATTACCTATTGTGGCTATTGTTTTGGGTCTAATCGGTTTACTCGGCATCGTGATTATTCCGAGTCTCATCTTCTGCTCTTTGCGTTATCGAAAAATAAAAGTGGAAGTAAACGCCACTTTGCAGCGGCTCAACTCGAAGTTTTCACTAGACACAAACGCGTCAATTATTGACGGCGATATGTCGCTGAAAGATATGCTGGAACAACTGAAATCGAATCTTCAGCTGAAAAGTGAAACTGATGTACCCAATTTCTCTTTGGAGAACATCGCGTATGTAAGAACTTTGGGAGAAGGAACGTTTGGACAAGTGAGTCTTATGCGAGTTATAAGCCACAGCCACATTTGAAATTTTTAATAGGTCTTTCTTGGAGTTCTTCCGGGATGGAACAACGAAAATATTGCTGCAATTAAAGTACTCAAGGCTCATTTTAATGACCAAGCACGAAAAGATTTTGAAACCGAACTTCATATAATGACGCTGCTCAATCATCCCAATATCGTAACTCTGTTAGCTAAAAGCGAATCGGAAACCGAAATGGGATTGATTTTCGAGTACATGTGTCATGGAGATTTGAATCATTTTCTGAGGTCTTCTGACCGTGGCGAAACGACAATCATTAGCCAGAACATTGAGGAGATACAACACGTCCTGACACCGGACAATTTGACGTATATGATCATGCAAATCTGCTGCGCTCTTTCCTATCTCGCGGAATCCAGATTTGTTCATCGAGACATAGCAACGAGGAACTGTTTGGTTGGAAAGGGACTTACAACTAAATTGGCTGACTTTGGCTTATCGAAAGAAATCAATTCAGATTATTACAGGTAAACTATAAATTTTTGCTCTACATTACATCAGGAATTTTTAACGTCATCAGGGTGAGCGGGGGTAAGGCCCTACTTCCGGTTCGATGGCTTGCACCGGAGAGCCTCTTATACGGAAAGTCAAGTCTGAAGTCTGATATCTGGGCTCTTGGAGTTCTAATATGGGAGGTACTTACCTTTGGACGACAGCCTTACTACGGTATGAGCAATGCAGAGGTCATAGAATTTGTCACCAAAGGCGGTCGACTCGAGTATCCAAAAGAGGACTCGCCTGCATTAGTAGACATAATGAAAAGCTGCTGGCATTATGACAGCGCGAAAAGACCTACCGCTGCAGAACTCCTGACACTGTTTTAAACTTAGCGTACGTTAATTACCTGTCAGATGTCTGGTATGATTCAATATCTGATTCAATAAAAAAGATTTGATATTTTCACGTCATGTGGATTTATTGCCAGTGAGACAGATGACGACAAAAACTAGACTAGTACAGGATCACACGAAATTTCAAGTCAGATTTGCCACGGTAGTCTTCCTCCGGATCATTGGCACACTCCATTGGTAAACGTACTGTCACACGTGGCATTCTGGCTGCAGCATTTACTCCAACACGAATCGCTCAGTGAGCCAGAGCATTTGCAGGCACTGCCAGAGTCAAGGCAGTCACTGTCAACCAGCACTAGATAAAGCAACGTAGACTAGTTAAAATTGCGGAATTGAGCAGGAGATTACACGGTGCCAGTACTTTGCCGTTGAACGATATCTAACCTTTCCACTCCGGAACGTTTGCTTCATTGTTGCTCTCCTCTTGCTCAAAACGCGTTTTATTTGCCGGAAGCGCGGCAGCGAGACAGAGAACAAGCGACAAAGCGAGGAAGCTAATCTTAGCGACCATGGTTCCGTGCACCAGAGAAGACCCAGAAGACGAATGACCCAGTGATTGAGCAAACTCACTCTTATGCTGCCCAGACACTTCCCTTCACGCCAGCTGACGCGTTATTCTATTGTTCAAAGTGGCGTCACTTGGCTGACTACAAGAGAGCTCGAGAGTCAAAACCACGCTCCTTCTTCGCTTTTTTGCCCCAATTCAAAGTCATAGGACGGAAAAGTACACTTAGCAGTAGAAACGTCTTTTTTGCGGTTACCCTTTGGCGTCATTCGTTCATTCACTCCACACAGGCGCTACCAATACGAGTGAGAGTCCCACCTATAAAACATTAGCGGGCTTACGTGCAATTGATTGATGTCACCTGGCCAGATGACTATGACGTTAAACTTCCTTGACGTGAAATGCAATAAGAAGGGAAAGGAGAGAGAGAGAAACAACGAGAGGCGGTTAAATGAAAGCGTCTGTAACTTTTTCAGAAGACAATGTGACGAAAATACGGTCTCATTGCTTACCTACAGCACATGCTTCTCTACTACATCTACTAGCTTGAGACTACTAGAAAAAATACAAGACTATCAGTCGTAGTAATTAAATGGCCCAGTTGTAGAAGTAGGTTTGCTGCCACGTGGGCAAATAGGAGATAATCGATTCTAGTTCAAAGACCCGTCCTTTAGCGTATCTCCAAACGTACGAAATTACAGACTTACGAGTGACAACGCGAACAAGAGGAATATTATCAGTGGCCCATTGAAGAAAACCAATAAGTTTGACTCTATTAAATAAATAAATAAATAAATAAATAAATAAATATTTGAAACGAAGACGTTTCGCCTACTTGGAGTGCCTGTCGTAAAACGGAGAACGAAGCAGATAGAAGAGAAGCATCCACTTGCGCTTATTCAACTCCGCTTGCTCTCCGCTCGTAAAACGTCCACTACGTCTCGTAAGCAAACCCAAGCTAACAAGAGGAGTACATGAAGATTATCGTTATAGATTAAAATGACGTTATTTGCTCACCTAACTGTATCAACGAGCAAGGAGAGAACCCAAGGCTTCCACCCCTTTTCCCCCAAGGCAAACATCAAAGGAACTTAATTAAAGGGCATGTGTATATAGATAAAATAAAATTTTCAAATACGTACTGTGAACGAGAGGTCTGACAATGTGTAATATCTCCCCCGCCGTTTCGCTGGAGGTCAAAAGAGTAGGCGGCATTGCGCCAGTCTGTCGCCTATTCCACGCTCGTTCGTTCAAGTGACCTATACTCTCTAATTCCCTATGACCTATCTATGAATTTATTTATTTTCTCACTGTTACTCAGCGTTTGCACGTAGCGACCGCTTCTCTGTCCCTTCCACATTCCGTTTGCCGTCGCTCCGACAGTCGGGGGTCCCAATCCGGCCTTGCTATGGCCCTCCTTGAGTTCGTTCTCTCGATCTATGGGTCTTATGGCTGGAGACGTTTGCATGCCCGAGTTTCGTTTCAGAAGCAAAATACAGCGGAGTATTGTCCTTTAATAAATTTATTAATAAATTTATTAATTATTTGATTAATTAAAAAGGGCTCGTTGGTGGAACTGTGGAGGTTTCTTACTTGGTTATTTGTATTGCTGCTATGATAATCCATTTGGCGACTTCTCCATATCGATTTGTTGTCATTTCGAAGAAGACTTCCAAGTATTCGATGACGGTGAGCCAAACGGCCAAATTTGAGCGAAATCGACTCGTCTAAAATGCCAAACTGGCACCTTCTTCTAATATTTCAAAACGTTTTTTGTACCAATTTGGCTTTCTTTTCCAAAAGGCTGTCGTTCCACAGAACCAAGAGATTAGAGAGCGAGTAGACTTGAAAACACGCATTAGCTTACAGAAAAAATAGCGTTTCAAGCCTTACTTAGCTCGGAAAGTTCGCCCGAAGTGCCTGGGAGGATGTAGGAAGCAATTCGAATTCCTCCTTCGACGTTCGAAGCGAATGACGGGTTGTGCACTAGATTTTCCACGTATTTGCCGTAGTAGACGCCGCATTTCACTCGAAACCAGCCGAGAACGGCCTCGATAGAGCCTTTTTCGGAGTCCCCCATTCTACCTCACGTGAACTCGGACGCCCGTACCTTCGTAGATACATGTAGCCCGCGAAGAACGACGAAAGAAAGGGGAAAACGTACATGAAAAGGTCGTCGTCGCTTAGGCGGGCCACGTTTTTTCCACCATCTTGTCTCGATGTAGGCGCGAGATCTTGCATCATTCGGTTTTACAAAATCGCACCTATTCGATGGAGCCAATGAGAGCGCTAGGTTAGCCCCACGTGACACCGACGGACCAATCAGCGCGCTGGGCGGAGCTACACCGTTCAAAAGCGAAGCGCACACCGATTCTCCTTCAGTTGCGGCCGAGGGTGGATGCGTCGCGGAGCAATCTGCGTCTCGTTCTTGACGGACTGGCTCGGGAGCTTTGGCAAAAGGCAAGTCTGGGTCGTTGGATCAGCGTGGCCCACGGTTTATCCGTGCCGGAGCCTGTAGGCAGGGCGAAGGGGGGCTTCGGCCTCGGTACGCGCACTGAGCGTAAAGATCGCCGATGTCTTATTGTTGCCGAACAAGTACGGCCCGCGCTAGGCTCGAGCGGGCACGACTTGGAGGGGGTGTCGCAAGCGGTCTGGTTGCCGGCACTTTTCTCACCAAAGGCGCGATTAGACGGAGGATGATCCGGCTCAGGTGAATTCGACTCGGCATTGCACTGTCTTTCCTGTCGACTCCTACAAACAGTAGTCGGCCGTCTCCATTCCTCAAGCCCCGGTTCTTCTCATTTCCACATACCGAAGGGTTTGATACCAGCGCGCCGGGGATTCGGTATAAGGGGCCGTTTCAGCGTCCAGGCGGGTACTGGTGGGGTGGCTTATGAAGTCGCAACTCGCCCTCACTTTTTGGAACGGGTGGCCATCGCTTGCGGTGGCTGCCTTGGGCTACGAAAGCGTCCAAACCTCCCCGTGGTGTAGCCTGGGTAATGCGAATATGGACGCAAATCAACAGGTACGTAAAACGATTATTTGACAGAGTCTAATTTTTTTCTTTTTTTAGGTGGAAGCGCGGCGAGAGGAGCTCAAGAAATCGAAGACGGAACGATTTAGCGGCGAAAGTGGCTCAATAAATGGAAGACGGAATGACTTTTAGGCGGAAATGTGGCGAAATTAGCTCAAGAAATGGAAGACGAACGATCGACGTCGGATTATGGGCACTTTTCTCTCTTTTTTAGGTGGAAACGTGACGATTCGGACTCAAAACTTCGAAGACGGAACGATAGAGGATTTTAGACGAGTGCATGCTACGTTACTTTGTGTATAAAATAAATTGTCCTAAAACTCATGATATGGCTCTTCAGCGTCGCTCTTCGAGGCAACTAGAGGGCGAGCTCCAATCGTGGACGGGGAAATGAGACGAGTTTCGAGCTATGGCCTCGTAAAATCGCTAAGGAAGAAATCGCCGCATCGATCTTCGAGCTATGGCGTCGTAAGGAAGGAATCTCCGCATCGATGCAGTGTCTGCAAACCCGGATTATAGCATTTCCGCATCATTCGTCGCAACTATGGCCTCGCAAAAGAAGAAATCTTCGCATCGATGCATCGTCTCCAAACCCGGATTGTCGTAGCGCGTTACGCGTCAAACATAGGGACTCGGCGCCGATGGCTCTCTCATTTCGTAGGGTAAAGCAAGAAGTCTGTACGTGTACTCCAATCAAGTGCAATCACTGTAGCTGAACCGCATCTCGTACCGAAGACTGGCGGCTTTGTGCCCGCTCCAGGTGAAAAATTGCAACATTGCATCATCCTCCGCAGAAAAAAAGCGTCTTCTCACCTTCCTAGTACAACAACATCCAAGTGAAGCTCACCGAATCGCCGGGGGAAAAGCCAAAAGACACGAGCCGCGTCGTATTCGGCAGCGTTTTCACCGATCACATGCTCGAAATCGATTGGACAGTCGAAAAGGGATGGGAATCGCCTCTCATTTCGCCGTATCACGATTTTCCGATGAGTCCGGCGACATCAGCTCTCCACTACGGCATAGAGGTAAAAAGGAATATATAGCGATTAACTAACGAATATTTAATAATTAGGAATTTTTTAATAGTGTTTTGAGGGTATGAAAGCGTATCGGGGTGTAGACGGCAAAGTGAGGCTGTTTCGACCCATGGAAAACATGCAGCGAATGTTCAACTCCGGTCAGAGACTCTGCTTACCCGTGAGCCAAAAACTGACGTCATCAATCAATCAATAATACATATTTTTCTTTTCCCCCCCATAGGCCTTCGATAAGGAAGAATTCTTAAAATGTATCAAGAGACTTGTACACATTGACGCTGATTGGGTGCCTAAAGAACCGGACTGCTCTCTCTATATTCGACCCACGTTTATAGGATACCAGGTAATCTAATAATAATTAAAACTAAAATTAAATAAACTCTTGATTAATTTCCTTTAGCCTTCTCTTGGTGTTGGGCCTTCTAAGAGAGCTCTTCTATACTGCATTTTATCTCCAGTTGGTCCCTACTTCAAAGACGGTGGCTTCAAGCCTGTCTCCTTATTGGCTGATCCTCGATATGTGAGATCGTGGCCCGGTGGGATGGGAGACTGCAAAGCGGGCGGGTAAGCCATCAACAAGAAAAATTCAATAACTTCCTAATTATTTATATAGAAATTATGGTGCCACTGTTTTGACTCAAGTGGAAGCGGAGAGAAGAGGATGCCAGCAAGTGCTATGGTTATACGGAGACGACTACAAAGTAATAATCCAGAAGTATTCACATCTTCCTTTCTTTATCATTTATCTAGTTGACTGAAGTCGGAACTATGAACATGTTCATATATATGAAAAACGAGCAAGGAGGTATAGATGTGATACCACGTGAATAATTAATTAATTAATCAAGACAACATAGTAAACGAACTCGTTACGCCGCCTTTGGACGGTCTAATTCTTCCCGGAGTGACGCGCAAATCCATCGTAGAACTTGCTCAAAAATGGGTTAATTAACATCATTACTCAATTCGTTTTGGTAGTGAATTTTTTTCTAGGAGAACATCCAAGTCAGCGAACGTTCTATTACCATGCAAGAAGTCGTCAAAGCGCTTGAAGAGGGCAGGGTCGGTTAGCCTTCGCTTTAGTATAGATTATTAATTCTGATATAACTTTTTAGCTAATGGAAATGTTTGGTGCCGGCACAGCTTGCGTTGTTTGCCCCGTTGATCGCATTCTTTACAATGAAAAGGTGAGACAATGTATATAGATAGACTAGTCTCAAGCCAATCTTCAGAACTATCACATCCCTACTATGGACAATGGAGCTCCAATAGCAAAACGAGCCCACAAGGAACTCACTTCCATACAGGTTGAAATATCAGCGCATATAAAATACTCAATGACGTTCTTTGTATTTTGTAGTGGGGCGAGACTCCTCACGAATGGTCCGTACCCGTTTCTGACTAATCCCCTTTGTTGTGCATACTGTTGAAGCATGTATGAGAGGCATGGACGCCCCTCGCGTACTGTGTTTCTATTTTCACTTTTCGTTTGAAACTTACGCGCACGTCCTACGGGTTTCAGATTGAATAAAGGGTCATTGAGGCATTAGATATCATCACTGGCACGTGTGACGAATTGCACTAAAAGATGCACTGCCTTTCGCAGTTGGCATTTCATCTGCTCAAGCGACTCGAGTAAGATTGACAGAGGACATCGTTGTCAAGACAGACGTAAGATCCGCTCGATGGCCTAAGAATCAAACGTCCTTTACTCGACGTCATGGCGAGACTCCGCTGACCGTTAGCTCCAAAACCACAGTATATACACGAAAACGCCCCCTTACTCTACGATGGCATTGTCAGCATGATGGGCCCTTTCTAACTCAGATAAAGCATCGCAGTGCTTGTTGGAACCTTACTGCTATCAGAGGGGCCTTGATCAGAAAGGTCTTGGCAGTTGAGTTCTTAATAGTCCCAGTCCACCCCTTCATACAACGAAGCTGTCATGAAATATTATACGTGGAACAAGAGATGATTCAATTTCGATGACGGTTCTGAAGCGGTCACAAGTCTCAGAGGAAACCGCTTAGACAAATTTTTTAGCTACAGAAGTATCTCTGCCATAGGTGAATCACATATTGATGCAAATGAAAATTTTTCTGCTGCAGTTGTTCTTTTTCATATGCTATGGTCAGGCAATTTTCATTACAAAAATAGAGTTTTTTTCGTAAGATTATATGTTTAGAAGGAGCACTCTCCCAACCTCAGGGTGACGACTAAATGTTTACGTCCTTTTGCCAGCAATCATCTCTATTTCTTCAGGATGTTGGACAAATTGGTTTGATAGAGACAATCCTGGTGGAACTGGCGATTGGGAACTCCTGAGCGATTACTATAAGGAAGGCTACAACCTTTGCTTTCAACCCAAAGCCGTGCGCTGCAGGACGAAAAATACGCGTAGAACCGCCTATAGATATTAGAGCGACAAATTCACATTGTGTCTTATAGACAAGCCTTATAGTTCGACGGGTGAAAGCGTGACTTGTACTCTCGCTACCGGTCTTATATGTAAAAACCAAGATCAAAGTCCTGGCAAATTTTGTTCTGATTACGAAGTCTCCTTCCTATGCCCTTGTAATTTCAATTTGGTAGCCACGCGAATATATCTCATAGTACGGTTCAAATTTTAGGTTGCTGGACGAGATGGTTTGACATAGATGATCCTTCTGCAACAGGAGACTGGGAGCTTCTCAGGGACAATCCTAACGTTTGCCGTGAGCCAAGTGAAATACGATGCAGGAAAAAATACACTAGTACATTCCCCTTGAGATAGACAAGATTTTTTGATTACACTGCTTTCTGTGATTTTAGACCTCGGTGCTCATTTGATCGGTGAAATTCATAAATGCTCTCTCTCTTATGGTTTTTCGTGCAGAAACAGCGAACAACCCGGGTATGAACCTGGACGGACGATGTGCTCTGATTATGAAGTGTCCTATCTTTGTCCTTGCAATTCTAAAGGTTTAATTAACAACTATTGCGTTTTCTCAGAGAAGCTGCAACTTAATTAATTAATTAAAACTATAGGCTGTTGGACAGATTGGCTGGATAGAGATGACCCCAGCGGTACGGGAGATTGGGAGCCGTTGAACGACTTTCGGAAAGAAAAGTACGACGTTTGCAGTGAACCTCCAGAAGCCAAGTGCAGAAGGACGTTTTCTCGTAATCGTTGCTTCTGGCGGCTGTTTGCAGCAAATAGGTTCTTTTTATAGATCAAAATGCCCTTTCTACCGGTCAGACTCTGACTTGCTCCAAGTCGGGGCTTGTGTGCAAGAACAGGGATCAGCACTTGAGATTTCATTGGTGGTATCGATATTCGCGTTGTTACGATTATGAAGTGTCATTTCACTGCCCGTGTAATGCCGAACATTTAAAATCGTTAGTCTGACGCAAAACCTGTTTTCTTAGGCTGCTGGTCAAAATGGATAGACATAGATGATCCTAGCGGAGTGGGTGATTACGAGATAATTGAAGCTTTGCGAAACCTGAAATACGACATTTGCAGTCATCCAGTGGCTATAAGATGCAGAACAAAGAAAACACGTACGTGCCGCTCATAGCCTCACTGCCATTCGTCAACTCGTACTGCGCTTTAGAAATCGATTCTAGTGTGACGGGCGAAAAACTCATCTGCTCTCCTACTCTTGGACTCTCTTGCAGAAACTCGCACCAACCTGGGAGAAAGGGATGTTCCGATTACGAAGTCTCGTTGCTTTGTCCGTGCACCACCTAGCGTTGCCGCTCTCCGCCAGGGTTCTCAGACGATTTATGTGGTGTTGTGTACTGTTGCCTGTCAAAGCGTCTGTCTGTGTGACTGTTTGAGGCTTGTTCCATGACTATGCGCGTGTCCAATGCACTTAGAAGCGAGAATACGGTCGTACCTGGAGCCGTTTCGGCAGTAGACAGGTCGTTTCGCCACCGCTTGAAGTGGAGATCACTGAAAAAGAACAAAGAATGAAAATAGAAAGGAGAGCGAAGGACAAGGAGAGGCGCCAATCACACCCCAAGAGCCCCACCTACTCCTCCACCTTACCAGAAAACGAGTCAGAAAAAATAATTATTTATTTGTTAAGCCCGGTTTTGCCGTCGCCGGTCTAACATACGTCCTTCGCTTTCCGCCGGCCTCCAAAGACGGCGGCCTCGCATGCAAAAGTCCAACGCCGTCTTCCGTCAACGGTTCCACCTCCGGCGCAACGGCGCGATATCGTCTCAACCGAAAATCCGCCGCAGCGGATTGCGGTCGATTCGACGACGGCACCGCGGGATGAGATCGCGCTATTCGTCGGCCGCCAGACGACGACGGAGGCGTGGGACGCCGTCGCGGCCCTTTGGGCGGAGTGGGCTTGAAGGAAGTCACACTTTGAGATACGAGACTACGTTTCTCCGAGCCCTCAATCTACAAAAAAAATCTAGTCCTCTAAACTATATATAATATATATGCTCTTGCCTTGATTTTTTCGTCGAGGGCTTGGGTGAGGCTGTGAGAGCAAAGGAGTGCAAATTATATGAGGACATAGGTATGATTTCGCACTGTTCGTAATCTTCTCGCCAGCGTCGAAGCTCCGCGAACACTTGATCGCGATTCTCGCTCTCGTCGTAGAGCGTTTCCGTTTGTGGCGTCGCTTGGGGACGCGTGACGATTGGGGAGTTCGTGGCGACGAACTTCTCCAGTAGAGGAGACTTTTTTTTTAGAAAAAGCGCGCAAATAAATTAATAAATAATTTTAGCGCGAGAATTTTCTCACGTCGACTTGGACTCTACTTCGTCTCGCTTTCAAAGCCTTCGAAGGATTGCCACAAATCACTTGATTCATGCCTAAGAAAGAACGATGAGGAGTTTCCCTAACGCGTGAACGTTTTGTTTTAACCGTGAGTTAGCTCGCTGCTATTGTCTTGAGCCTCTGAAACGGTGTCCGTAGTCTCGGTTAATAAAGTGGATGATACGGCTAGGATATGTCTCGATGAGTTTGGTAGACAATTTCGGTGAGTAACTGTACTATTTTCGAGGTTGGTTCGCGAGCCATGCGACGTTGCTGGACGAGGAGAAGCCCCAGGAGAGCCACCAACTAAAGAAAGGTCTACGTATATATCTTAAACTACACCAGTGATTCGTATTGGCTAATAATCTGATTTTTTAGCCAAAAGAATTCTACTTCAGCCAATCACAGGAGTGAGAGAGAGAGAGCCCTTTGAGTTCATCTGTTTTTGATTAATCAAAATTTTTCGTTAGAGTTAAAAATTTTACGAGTCTATGGCAATTTAGATAAATAATATAATATTAACAGATGAAAGGAGGACACTCTCTAGTTCCCATGGACATATAGTCCAGTACTTTAACCCCCTTCCTCTCCCTCGTACCTGGCTGATCGACGAGGTCTCCGCGATACTTGATTCCCTCGCTGATAAGTCTCCACTCGTCTTGAAGCAAAGACTTTGAGGAGAGCGTCTTTTTCTTCTCCGTCAAAGGAACGTTATCGAGCAATTTTAGCGACTCGAGACTCTTACGCACGACCGCGCGATAATCGTAATCCGGCTAGGGAAACTTACTTAGAAACCAACGCCTTATTTGACGTCATAACTCACGTCATCAGCGCAAGTGCACACGGGATTTCCTTCGAGCGTGAGCGCGACTAATTTCGGACAGACGGCGAGGAAGTAAACTTGCATTATATCGTCAATATTATTACTAATAAAAATAAACAGAGGGGTCGTCGTCAAAGAGGATCCCCCAAATCAATCACCTCTCGAGGTCCAACACTTCAAGATGCTCCAGCATCCCTAGACTACTTATATCACTAATATCATTGAAAGCCAAATACAGTTCCTAAGAGATTCAAAAAATCTATTGATTTATTAAAAATGCGTGTCACAAATCGAATTGCCTTTAGGGAAGGCAGAGAACTAACGCCGTCGATGTCCTGTAGACCGCATCTCGCCATCCACAGTACATTTAGACTCTTGAGAGACGTGCCAAGATCTCTACGTAAGCGTATGTCTCATCGCGTTTGCGGTTCAATGAATCATCAGCGCGTTTGCCTACCGCACGGATGCAACGACGCTATTAGACAGTTTCAGTTCGCGTAGGTTAGGCAAATGAATACCTAAGCGAAATCGTAACAGTAACGGCATGTTCTCATCATAGGCGGAAGCCAGAACCGAAACCGGAACTGTATATAGGATATAGGAAATTGCGTCAGATCAGGATTTACGTTTGGAAAGAGAAGTTAGACCTAGTCGATTCCAGTCTCGTTCAAAACAGTGCAAAGGTCACTCACTAAACTTCCGGTGGAGGAAGTATGGAGAAAGATTCGCAGAGGTGCAACTAAACTTCCTCTACGTGCTCTACTCATGACGCGATCCCTCCAATCTGATAACGAGTCTCTATTACGCTTATTCAGAGGTCACGGACCTTGAACTCACAAGTAATCCTACGACTTCCGTTACTACAGCTAACATCCGTCTTCAATTATAATTAAAATTTTAAAAGTGTATATATGTATATATGATATAGGTGTCTAAACCTTTGATTATTAAAAAGATCTAAGCTCTGCTCTATATTAAAATTCAATTTAGAGATCAGAGGGAAACTAAACCTAAAATCCAGTCACGTTCAGTGCAAAAGGTCACTCTAAACTTCCGGTGGAAGTATGAGAGAAAGACTCGGTGGAAAAAGACGGAGCCGTTGGTGCAACTAAACGTCCTCTACTCGTTGAATCATCACGATAACCGGCTCTCGCTTACGTTATTCAGAGGTCATGCACTTTTGAACTTGAGAGGTTATCCTAACTAAGACTTCCGTTACTAGATACGTACATCCGTCTTCAATTAATTAAAATTTTAAAAGTGCGCCTGTACTCTCTCTCTCTCTCTCTGCGATTCGACGACTCACCGAAATTTCCAAGACTGTTTTCTGTTGTGTCGACGAGAAGTTCGAGCGATCGGACGTTTTCGAGTTTGTCCATGCCCGCTATTGCTCTCTAGTCGACGTTTGATGGGTGTATAGCGTGCGCTCGGGGTCGTATTGAGGCTTACGAGTCGCGTTGGAGATAGATATTCTGTCATCGCTTTCGCATCGTTTTCGTCTTTCGAAAACGGTTCCGGATTATCTTCGTTATTGAATCGAACGCCCATGACCGATTTTGGTCGTTCGGGCGACGCTTGGGTTGCGTTGGGAAGGCTCATGGGAGCTGGGATTCCGAAAGGAGCCCCGGTCAATTTTTTTGAAACTTGATGATAGAATAAGAAACCTTCACGTCGAACGTACTCGATTTTCGCCCGCTGCACGCGCCATTCGATGAAGAAGATCAACAAAACATTGCAGTTAGTGGGAAAATGCGTGCGCTAATACTGACGTAGTAAACACGTCGTGTCAAAGCAAATTTCGGTGAATATTCAATATCCTATAGCTTTATTAATTCTTTGACGTAAACGAAAAGCAATATCAAATCTGCCGTAACTCACTTGCAGATTCAATCCCAGGAGAATGGCACGGTAAATGCCGCTTAAAATGCGTTCGCAGCTGCAGATGACGCTAGCGTAGAAAGTGGAGGTGGTTGGCGCCCACCTTTTCCCGCAGTCCGTGTTCAAAATTTGGGTGTGGTGAGGTCATCGCGCGAGGAAATTGCGTCATGCACGTGGGCAATTAAACGAACCGCACGTGCGCGTCCAGATCGTACCAGTTTCAGTGTACTTTCACTTGCTACAAGCATGTTTCTAGCAGGCATTCTAAACGCATTAGAACCACGAATATATCGATGCTGGAACTAAGCGCAAAGGCGTTATTTAGGGATTCACGGGCCAACGTCATTCAATTAGAACTGACGTCAATTCCTACGTCATACGAACCCGAACCGCCCCACCTGCCCGCCCCTATTTATAAGCCCCGCTGACTAATCCGACGTTATCACATCAATCGCGTTCGTCGAAGCGAAATGGAGTCTCTCGTCGTCTTCCAAAAGAGCAATCGACGCGGACGCCGCGGCGCGTGCGTCGACGTCGGCTGCCGAATCGATCCCATGGACGTTATCGCGGGTCAACTACTCGGTCTCAATTTCTCGCCGCCCGACGCGACTACTCCGTTCAAGAATCCGGCCTTGTCGACGGAGAATTGCCTCTACCCCGGCTTCTGCCACATTCACGCGACGTCGCGAAAGCCGACGATACAGCAGCAGGCGCGAGTCGTGCTCTCGAATTTCGCCACCGAAGGCGTTCAGTGAAGAAAAGCGAAAAGAAGCGAACTGTTCTAAGATTACGAGAGTATTCTGGGAGGGGAAACGAGTCGTGGCAAAGGAGAGGCGATAATCTTTCGCTTTCTACTTCGACTTCGGCGTTTCCTCGGCGCCCACGCGCGAGGGCGCGGCGCAACGTTTTCAATGCGCGCGTTCGGGATTGTTCTTTGTAGCTTATTAGCGCGCCGTTGTACTGTATGGCGCGATTGTATCTATATTCGAACAAGAACCGTGTTGTGCTCTATACGAGTATTGTGTCGCTTTCGCAGTATTTGCGTAGGTGTGTTATCTGTCTCCACGAACGCCGAACGAGGCGGACACGCGACTGCAATCCCCCGCAAATTCTTTCATCCCGACTCACTCACGATCACCGGCCTTATGACTCTGATTTCATTCATCGCTCGACTCCGACTACGCAATTCGCCCGCAAGAATGACATACGTCGCAAGGGTTTATTCATCCACTCCTCCCCCCCCGCTCCCCAAACAGGACTCATAAATTCATAATAAAGGATCCGCACCTACGTACTTGCATTCACGTACTCGGCGTACAGTTTCTCCTGCTGCTGGTACATTTTTCGCATCTTTTTTCGCCGACCCTCGCCGATTTTCGTGCCGTCCGCGTCGTGGGTAGGTATTCCCTGAAAGGGAGAACGAGAACTTACACTTGGCGCGCACGTGTACGCAAAGGCCCCTCCCACGTTTCCCGCCAAACCAGAAACGGCTGGTTGGCCCACCCTAATCGGATCCCAAGGAACCCACATTTCCTCGCCGCACCTGTTCATCGAACTGAGAAAACTTGCCCGCTTCG
Source organism: Oscarella lobularis (assembly GCF_947507565.1). Taxonomy (NCBI): domain Eukaryota; kingdom Metazoa; phylum Porifera; class Homoscleromorpha; order Homosclerophorida; family Oscarellidae; genus Oscarella; species Oscarella lobularis. Next base: position 250,517 of record NC_089183.1, read on the forward strand.
CGACGAAAGAGTTCCGACGGCGGTATCTGCTTTTGTTGTTCTTTCGCTGCCTACACAAGAACAGAGATAAGCCCCGCCCGCCCACACACACGTGCACACGTGTTAACCTGTTTCTCCGCTTGCAATCGCTTCGCTTCTTCTTTTGCCTTTCGCTTCGCTTCGGCCTCCTAGTCCGACTGTAAAAAATCGTTTTCCTGCTTCTATCTAATCTGCTTACCTCGCGATTCCGCTTCCGTTCTGCTAAGAGTATCTCCTTATCGACGAATTTGATCGCTGTCGGTTGACCTTTTTGGAAATCGAAACGTCACGCCTCCGCATTTCCTAGGGCGCCACGTGATTGTACTCTACCTTCGATGTCCTCCAATCTAACGCCTAATTCCGGTAGTGCGTCATCTCGCAGTGCATCGCAGACGTCAAGAATTTCCCTGACTAGACAAAACGCGTCATCTGTGCACCCTCTCGTACGCATTTTGCAACGCGCCTTTTTCCTTGCGTGCAACGACGCGTACGTCATCCCTGAAGCGCGCTAGCGCGCCGACAAACGGCCCCGCAACGGCTTCCACCTACGCGACGATGTCATAACATAATTCCCCAGGGCCTATTATGAGAGAAACTAACCCCAGCGGATAGCTCGCCCGCAGAAGAAAGCGGGAATCCGATAGTGCAGTCATCCGGGATAGCACCAAATACCTTGAAGCCGCAAAGAAGTCACTACACAATATTGAAGAAACCGCTAATACCATATCTACCTTTAGCATGTTTGTCAAATAGACCGCCACGCTTTTGATGAGGCTTAGATTGAAGTCGCGGCTCGACTGGCGGCACATTGATATGTAAATATTCGCTTCTTTGACCAGATCGCGCATGTGGTTCAACGCCGATGCCGTATCGATCGAATCTGCGCGCGCATTTACATGCAAACAGGCGCGCTAGACAACAAAGGGACGTCTAGCGTCGCCCCCACCGCCGCTTACCGCACAGAGCCACGTGTATTGATGATTTCTTCAGGAGGAATCTGAGAGAACACGGAAGTATCCCGGCATCATTATACTGAATAAAAAACCGATATAATGCACTTACTTTGCGTTGAGCTCTTTCTCAAGGGGCCCCCACTTGGCAAAGGCCTCATTCTCAATTCCCTGATTTCTCAGCAAATCTTTCGCCGTCAAAAAAAATTCCTAACAACCCGTGAGACCAAAAAATTCGATTATTTTAATTTAAAATTCCTAACTAACATTGAATAATTTTTCCGTTTGTTCCGCTTCCTGCATCGTATTGGCGCTATAGTCCAACGTAGCATTCCACGCGTGTAACAAAAAGGCAAAACGCAATTGGCGAGACGTGTAACGTTTCAGGGCTTCCTAAACTCAAATTAAATAAATCTATGAGGGTTAGAGTACAACTAACTTTAATTGTTATGAAATTTTTAAGCGATTTTGACATTTTGCAACCTTCGATGGTCAGGTGACCGGAATGTAAAAAATAGCTCACCCATTGGTTGTGCCCATAGCGAGCCTAGTTTATATAAAACTATTAGATTTCGCGACAAATATAAATAGGGAATTAATTTGTGGACCTCGGCCTGAGCTATCTCGTTATCGTGATGTGGAAATTTCAAATCGACGCCCCCAGTGTGAATATCAACTTTAGAACCCAGTATATCGCTAAGGAAACGTCTCGCCGAAACGTAGAATATCCCTAAGGCTCTTACCAGCACATTACGGAACACTCTATATGCCATCCCGGTCTTCCCTAATATTAATTAGTATTTTATTATTGTTTATTGGCGCGTGGAGTCGTTACTTTTCCCCAGGGTGAGTCCCATTCCGGTTCACCTGGTTTGGACGCTTTCCACAGAGCGAAATCCTTCTCGTTTCTCTTCTCCTTCAGTCGCTCATCTGAAACGCTGAGTTCCCCTAGGAAGTATACCAATTAAATTATTTATTAGGACTCGAAATATTTACCTTCGCCTTCGGCCAAAGCGTCCAAATTTCCCACCGCTTCGGGAACCAATTTCGCGTAGGAATGATCCGGACTAGCGTCGAATTTAGCACAATCAAAATAAACGCTCCCATTAGAAACATAGCTAAAAAATAAAAAAAATAAAAAAATATTAGTTATTCAACGAATCTCACCCGTAACCATTATCAATTATTTTCTGGACGTATTCGACAATTTCCGGGACGTATTCACTGACTCTCGTGAGCACGTCAGCAGGCAAAACATTGAGCGCCGCCATATCGCGATGAAATTCGCGTTCCCAGCGTTGCGTTAGATCGGAGAAGATGCTATGGTCGCTCACTCCAGCGCCAAGCTGTAAAACGATCAATCTCAATAAATAGATTGATAGAATGCGTCTGTTTTACTCTGCTGTCGAGCCACGCTGATATAGGGTCGCTCGCTTTTTGAAGGAGATTCTATAGCGTAGACTCGTCTATATTGAATTGTTTGATGATTTATGTTTCTTACTTTTGTTGCTGCTTCTGTTTTCTCGCCTTCGGCTTCCTTCAGGGACTCGATTGCTTTATCTACGTCCGCCTGGGAGAGATGGGGAGAGTTTGTGATACGGGATTCGGCGCGCCCTGATGAATGAAATTAGCGCTCACCTTCGTTTTTCTCATCATTTCTTTCTTGTCCGGGTCGGTCGTCTTTTCGAATTTCGCATCGAAGCGCTTAGGACACGCATCGCCTTATTCGCGAGCTCGATAAAGGAAATACGAGCGAATTACCTCCATCGCAGTGGTCACGTCTTTCATCAAGACGTCAGCGCTCGATAATCCGCTTTCGTACGTCGAAAACAAGTGATTTCGACGCGCTCTCTGAATAATCTAACATTTTCACGAGCTGGAATTATTGTCCCGTGTCGTTTCGCGCCGTTTTAGCTCACTTTATCGTCGACGTCCGTTATGTTCATGACGTAGAAGACGTCGTAGTTGAAATAGCCCCCTAGAACGCGTCGTAGTATGTCGAACGTGATGTACGATCTACGAATAGGCTTCGAGGTTGTCGATTCGGCGTGCGAAATGGACGGAAAGCCGACCTGGCGTGCCCCATATGGGATGCATCGTAAACGGTCGGACCGCAGCTGTACCAGCACACTTTTCGGCCTTCGTTCGGCACGAACAGGTCCTTCTTGCGTGTGAGGCTGTTGTGAAGGCAAAGAGCGGGTGCCGCAGTGCCGGATGGCGGCGTCCACGGCGGCTGCGATCGCTTCATCGAGACGCGAAGGAGACCATGAATTTTCGAGTTCCCGGACATAGACATCAACAGTGCACGAAAAAAACACACCAAAGACATAGAGGAATCCTCTACGCAGTCCTGCTGCGCTCGTTCCGGGTCTCAAACGCAAATTCCCGACGGTATCTTGCTCGGAAGCAAGTAGGGATACGGCAAAACGAGACCCGCATTCCTTTCCCCAATCTGACACTCGATTTCAATCAGACGATCCTTGAACCGATCCGCGGCCACGGCAACGCGCGCATCATTGAACGACTCGACCGAAACCCTTCCCAAACAAACCTAAAAAGAAATCAAAAAAAATCATTAATTAATTAATTAATTAAAATTTTTTCTTACGTCATCCTTATCGATTTGAGTCAGGGAAAACGCCAGAGCAGCCTGCCCCGATATAGCATCCATATCTCCCAAAGAATTCAACACCAATTTCATATCGACGATTCCCTTTCGCTCCGGCGGCGGCCGGAACATAGCCATAGGCGCGTTCGGACAAAATCCGTACGCATCCAACTGGCCGCCGCTCAGCGCCGCCTGCTGGCCCGTCGCCGCGAAAACGATCGCCGTGACGAAGGAGACGAGCTCGTCGACGGTGACGAACGTCGACGGGACGTTGTGCCGTCGCTCGCCTTTCGTCGGATCGTACGGCAAGCCGACGTCGTGGATTTCGCGCACGAAGGCTTGGATTTCGGCGTCGGCGCGCACTTCGCCGTCGCCCGGGTAATAGGCGGCGACGACGTCGCGAACGAAGTTGCGGAGCGCGTGCCAGACGAGTAGGGCGTCGTCGCGGTAGAGATAGCCGGGAAGATCGGCGGTGCCGCGCTGGGTGAACGAGTGGGGGACGACGAGATGACGAAAGTCGAATTCCTTGTACGCTTCTGTGTAGAGAAAAGTCGCGCGGTGAATTGTCCTCTTCTTCATCCCATAGTCTTACTTTTTAGAAGAGTTTCGATTCCTTCTTTGCCGATGCCGAGGACTTTTCCCAGGGATGAAGCGAGGCTGGTTTTCGTGACGAGGTTGAGTCCGATCAGCGAGCGAACGTACGGTTCGAGGAGCTTGTAGATTGGATGAAGGCTTGGGACGTTGCGGTAGAGAGCCATGGCAATGGGCTCGAGAACAAAGTGATTATTCAGCAGACGACTAACGACCTGATGATACTACAAATACAAAAAGATTATTGAATAAAATAGAAGCATTAATAGGTGTCTCTTACTTGGCTGTCTGCGCATTTGAGCCACATTTTAGCGTAGAGCCAATCGGTGGCGTTGTCCTGGGGTGTAAAGATCGGATTCAAGCGATTCGGTGTCTGCTTCAGTTGAATCGCTATGGGAACAAAAGCGTCGCCGCCCGTCTGCCAGAAGAGCCCCATAGCTGGAGTGACATAGCGCTTTCTGAGCGTCGCACTGGAACTGGGAGGAATCCCATCGAGAAGTGGATAATCCACCATATAAATCCTCCCAGCCTTTAAAAATATATCAAAGCTACAACTACATTTTTTAATTTGACTTACGTTGATTTCATTGGCTAGAGTTGTTGTACTGCCAATCGTCGCTTTGACGGTGAAATCGTCGACGGGAAATTTAGCCGGCAGTCCGTCGGGACCGACGCGGAAAACGGCCAACGGATGAGCCCCTTGGAGAAACTGACGTCCGTACTCGCGATCGTTTTGAAAATGCTCGGCTATAACGTCCGCAAAACCAATCTAAAAGATTCCGTAGATACATCGCGTTTGGATCTACCTTGTCTTACTTTCACGCGAAGCATTTGACGACACTCCTGAAACGATCCCAGCGTCTTCTGCTTGCCTTGATACTGCTCGATAAGCAAGCGACTCATCCCCGTGGAAATCGGGTTCTCGACGACAAATTTCTGCCTCGGATCGAGCTGCAGAGCCTTGGGAAGAGAATCGTATCCCTTCAAGGCGGCAGAAGCGGGCATTCCGACGTCGCGTTGCCATGACAAAAGCTGCTGCCAGCGGCACGTTTCGGAAGTGCGAGCCGCTTTCAGTTGCTCATTGTCTTGATTCGCAAGAGAAGCTAAAAGAAAAAATAATATTATTTTTTAATTGTAGTTTTAGTTTTTTTTTCTTACCCGTTCCGGAGCTGAGAATGACGTCGTTTTGCACCAATTGCTTGCAAACGAAGTTCGTCTTGACGCCGTCTTTCGTAACGACGATCTTATCAATGTAGCAGGCGACGTCGCCGCCGGTGAGACTCAATTTCAAAGCAACAGGCTCCCCAACATCTCGAACCTTAATCCAGAACTAAAACAAAGGCCCCAAACCTCTCCCTAGCCCACTTACCATACACTGCATCTCCTGATCATACCCACACGCGAGTATAAGAGTCACATCAATAGGCTCTGACCTCTTACTCTCGCCCATAATCGTCACCTGGGCCGTAACCCCCGCCAGACAACCGTCCGGTTTACACCCGTAAATCCCAATACCGTACGGAGTATCGGCGTCCATCTCGACCCCGTCCGCGTACACAGACGAATCGATGCCCTTTTGAACAATCTCTCTATAGAGCGTGCGACCGGCGTAGCTTCCGGAAAAAGCCGCCGATCGCATAACGCAAATCGAACGATAATCGAAAACCGATTCGGCTTCATCAGCCAATCGAAGCGACTCCGGTTGATTGTCGTGGCCGTAGCGGAGTCCTTCGGCGACTTCGGGGTGCAGCGGCTGCGTGACGCGAATGTCGGCGAGATCGAGCCACGGATACGTCGACGCGTCCCACGGAAGCGCCGGATTGTAGACGTCGTTCGTGTCGTCGAGACGACGATCGCGTATTTGGATTTGGAGGCGATATTCGATGGCGGTTTTTTCGAGCTGTTTGACGAATTCTTGCTTGAGGTAGTTCGGCGAGCGATCGTCGCCGGGCCGCGGCCCATTGTTCCTATAGGAAAGGTCATTAGGTGTCTATAAAAAACGTATGTAGTAGAATCAAGTGTCTTTGGACCACTGTTATTCACGGTGAACATACAAAGTAAATTATTGTACCAATGTCTTTAGTGCTGTACGAAATTATGAGGATATATATAATGCTTTATATGCTAAGGGCGTGTGGGGGCTTCGCCACCTCAATATCTACGTTTTATTACCATTGTTCCTATAGGAAAGGTCATTAGGTGTCTATACAAAAAACGTATGTAGAATTAAGTGTCTTTGGACCACTGTTGTTATTCACGGTGAACATACAAAGTAAATTATTGTACCAATGTCTTTAGCGGTGAACATACACGGTACATTCATGCATAGGTGTAATGCTAAGGGCGTGTGGGGCCTCACCTCAAGGACGTATAAGATCTCTATATCTACGTTTCTTACCATGGTTCTGCCTGGTCTGCTGCGTCTGGGAGCCCGCTTTCTGGGACGTCGTTTCCGGGTACGACTCGATAGCGACAGTGTCGCGTAACGCCGTCATCGCCGCGAAACTTATACGTCAACTGAGCGTAGTAGTGAACCTGGGAGAACGACGACGGCGCTCGTCTCATCAACGAAATCAAATTATAGTAGCTAAAAATCAATAATTTAATGAATAGATTAGCGCCTATAGAACCAACGCACTAGCGCGAATTCTTCTGCAAATACGCCTTGTATTTATCGACGTCGCCGGTCAGCGGACCGGCAACGAAATCATCGAGTGCCGGCCCATTGAAAAAAACGAGCCCCTCGCCGGAAAAGAAGACCAAATCGAGCGGACCGCCTTCGTCGACGTCGGCGAACTTGAGCGCGACGCCGCGTATATCGAGACACCGATCGTCGAGCGTCGTCGCGTTCGAGTGACGAAGTCGAAGCGGATAGACGCGTCCCGGCGAGAAAAACTCGTGGGTAGGAAATTGCGGTTCGGCGACGATCGTCGCCGTGCCGACGCCGGCGACGCCGCTCGTGTTCGACGAGCGACGTCCCGTGCGAAGTGACGACTCGAAGAAGAGCGACTTGACGGCGCTGTGTTTCAACGCCAAGTGCTCTTTATTCGCGACGAACATGGGACAAGGAAGGGGCTAAAAGGGAGAATTTTTGCGAGGGTCAAATATTGTGGGGGGAAGAGGCGTACTGGAAATTCGTTTTGACGAAGACGTTGGGCTTCTTCGGTGCCGATCATTTTAGAGAGGTAATCGAAGCTCTTGTTTTTCCCTGTGGGATATTTTATTAGGGCTTTGTTTCTCTACTGTTTGTCTCTATCGTATTACGTACAGCTGTTCGTCGGGACGGGGCGTTGAGCGTGAGCTTGGGCCATGGTGATAGTTGGACAATGCAATCGAAGCGCGGAGTGAGAAGAATCGGGGAGGGCCACGCGACTTTATACCGCGTACGCGATTCGAGGCGCCGGGGGCTCTAAGCGAGTTTGAGGGGCCCTGTACACGTTTATAGACGGTGGAGATTGTATTTGAGCGAGTTGCGACAAATTTAGGCGATGTGCTGTACGCAATCAATCGGGTTAGCGGGGAACAAGTGAGAAGTCCTAGCACCCTCTTAAGAAGCTGTGGACGCGGGTTCAAAGGATGCGCTACGAAGAACCGGGCGAAACTGGAGGTTGCTAGGTGGGTCAAGGCAAAAACTTGGGAAAAAATAATCAGAACTAACTGAATAAGGAGATTAGTACCAAAGGAGCTAATAGAAAGAAAACAACAGGAGGGGGAAAACAACTCCAGAGCGAAGGATAGAGTGTCTAAGTTTTTAAAAAAAGAGATACTGAAGCTATTGGGCGAGACTACAACTTCGATGACGTCGTGTTCTGAAGATCCACGACGATTTTGCCAACGCTCTTTCGCGAGTAGAGATACTGTGAAGAGTGAGAAGGGACCTCCCTATGCTCTAAATCGATCTAAGCTTACGTCGACGGCATCTGGAATAGATTCTAGTCCACGAAACGGTCCCACAGGCGACTTCTCCCCCAAATCAACACAAGACTTTAGTTCTCCTAAACATATCCGCGTGAGAAAGGTTTGTACTAAGGGAGGGGGAAAGACCTCCGAGGATGAGGCCGGCTAGTTTGGTGCCGTGCTCTCTCCAGAGCGGAATGAAGTTGTTTAGGAAGAATCCGCGTACGCTCGCCGATTTGTTTAGTATCTACGTCCGCGGAAAAAATGTCTACATACATGAGACTCCGATGCATCAAGAGACGTGCGATTTACTTTGGCTGGAATGGGAGACGTTCGCATGGCCTTAAAGCCATCTTGAGCCGAGTAGTGGTTGATGAAACCAATAACAATCAACCTCCCATGCACAGCCAAGCTAAATACCAAAAGGATCCTCTAAACTGCTCGTATTTATGACAACGGACTAAATCTCTAATCTACCAAAGTCTTAAGAATACAATATCAAAAGAACCCCACCCAAAGTGCCTATGTTTTGAATAGACTTCTAGATAATCTCTAGCTCCCTCTCAAAGTGAGCCAGGGCTCGTACTAAGGTCTTAAAAAAAATTCAATATCTACCCCCAATGGAGTCCTAATCTTTAATTAGTTAAAGAGAAGCTTGGGACGTACAGGGTATAAAGTACTCACCGATTTAGAGATATTTCAAAGAGATCGCCTCCGCATGATTCGTATACGACGTCTATGCCTCTCTAGCAGGAAAAAAAGACCTTATGTGGATATAGGTATCAAAGGAATGAAACTGACAGGGTAGTTCTCTTTGAGGATTTTGTTTGTGTCTTCCTCTTTGTAATTGATCACTCTGTCGCAGCCAATGCTCTAAGGGTATTTCTCTATATGAGGCCGTTTTCTTTAACGTGACTGGTTACCTTCAAAAATTCGACTTTTTTATTGGAAGAACAGGTTCCAATCACGTGGCAGCCTTGTAATTTCGCCAATTGAACCTAATCTAGAATCATTTCACGTTGCCTAATAATTCAAGGGGCGAGCGTACAGCGAGATTTCCGGTTCCACCAGCAGCAGCTTTAGAGAAAACCCACCTAAGCCTCAAACCATCTCACAAAGCCTTTATACTGTACCTGTTACTAGCACAGTTTCCCCAGATTTGATTTCCCCTACCTAATATGCAAAAGTACTTCAATTTAAACTTCGTCTCGTTTACTAGTGTAGTCTGCAAACCTTTTCTAAAGCGATTGAAGCTGTTAGTCCGCTTACAAGCAAAGGAACGTACTCAGGTCGCAAATCAGGAAGAGGAATGACTTGCTTAGCAGGTAAAATCTATTAGAATTCTCTCGTTTCCCTATCTAGACTCTCCATTTCTATCTCAACTAACGCAGTATTCGCCAAATGCCGCGCCTCCCATGTAAGCTACCGGTGATCCAGGAGCGAAGCCCTCGCAGGATGAACCCACGGCTGCAATTTCACCAACAGCCTAATTTAGGGATAGTTTGTTTCATAAATTTGGTTTAGAGGCTAGGGGAACGAATTTCACTCAAGGTGTCGTCGCATGTGCATGTGGCAACCTGAGCTTGACTGAAATTGTGACCATAACGCTAATTGATACATACCTCGAAGCCGATGTCGATTGGGAGCGATTTCACGGGGAAGTAGCGGCCTGCTGTCCAATTTATGTCTGATGCATTTATGCCGACGTATCTTCAAGGTGTAATTACTCTCGGAGAGTCGTGATAGGGCCCTCTTTGGGTTACCGGTTTTTTATGAGAAGCTGGTGGGCGTTTGGCTTCGGTAGAGGCTTCGTCACTATGCTCGTCGCTTTTCTGAAGTCTGTTGTTAGTTGATTGACGACAATCTTTCGAAAAGACGACGGAAGAGACATTATTGCGTCAGGACGTAACGTGTAACGTGCTCTACTTCTCGTGCAAGAAAACTGCGAATAACCACGCCTCAAAAGATTTGTGGAAATTAATTAATGTGGTCTGAAAAGACGTCAAAAATTCTCAATTTGCCTTGAAGAGCTAGGTGCAAAGACAAGGTGCCAAGACACATCTTTTTTGACTAATACTCAGAGCAAAACTGAATGACAGTACGAAAGCAATGAACCAAAGTTAATTAGTTAGTCATACGGTGAACTGCCTTATGAGCGACCAAGGTAAAAGCTTCCCAAGAACTGCTCTTTGCCTCCAATGTAACGAAGAAGGCACGTACCTCTCATCCTCACAAACACAACACTTCCAGCGCTCAAACGAGTAGCTGCACCCGTGTACACTACCTTGTCTCGCTTTGCTGGAGACGGCACAAAATTCACACCAGCGGCTATCACGCTTGATCTGAAACTTGAGCCGCTTCTCACTTCGTAAGCGCAGTGTCTCATAGACGATGTTGTCGGGGTCATGTGAATCTGAGCGTAAACGTAGTAGATTCCATCCGTCGGCACGATGAAGCCATTTTTGTTGACTTTTATGTTTCCACTCATCATGTCTGAGCTCCAACTTCCCGTTAAAGTCGTTCCTAAACGACAGGGAAAAATTATTAAAAATATAACCCTCTATCAAAGGCGCAAACCCTTTATATATGTTCCTGAAAACTTTCCGATGAGATGAACCGTAGGACCATTTTGAAATGGCAGATAAAATGCGCCAAGATATCGTCCAGACCCCGAATAAAAGTTGCAGCCAAACCATGAGTACATTCGAAGGATGTGGTTTGCACTAAGGTTTGCGGCTAGTCCAGTGTACTCAGTTCTAAGCTTATATTCAGCACCTCGTGCGTAAATGGATGCTAATCTCGAGTTTGAGCCAACCTGCTGCAACCAAAATCCACAGTCCTGATTGCTAGAGGGCTGAAATGCCTGCTGTCCGAATACAAAATAAAGACCGCGTTTTGGAATAGTAAGACCGTAAGAATTGTGAGATGCACCCCCACGGTGCAACGCACTTTTCCATGAACCGAAATATGAACCTAGATTGCATACCAAGACCGTTTTTATCAAAACATTTGTTAAATGTACCGTTACTCATTCCGCCATAGTTAGAACCATACTGATTAGTGACGGGAGGACCATCTGTATCAAGGAAGTTAAATGAAACAAATAACGCTCCAAGGAATGTTTCTCCTAAATGGAAGTGATCGTGATCAAAAGTGCAATCCCGGTGAATATACATTTTGATAACGTCTCCTTGATTTAGAAGTTGTATCACCCCGGTGTATTTGGTATGATCCTGAGCCAGTCCTAGTAGAGGTGTCCTGATAGGCATGCATCTTCCTTGATGAACCGGGAGCAAGATGAAACCAAGTACACTTATCACTAGAATGAGGGTCTTGCTGAAGTTGTCCGTAAACGTAATAAAGACCGGTAAATGGTACGACTATTCCATCATCCACTAACGTCATTCCACCGGAGAGAATAGGAGGCTGTGATAGTAAGTTGTGTGAGTTCCATGGCTTCAAAATCGAGTCTGTAATACAGAATTGCAGCAATGCAAGCAATCGTTTTAGTGATCAGTTACTTGATGTATATCTGCCAGAAAACTGTCCGTAGACATGAGCTATGGGAGTGGTGCCGGCCAATGGAAAAGCAGACATCTTCAATAAAAGAATAATCAGTGCCCGCTAGTTGTCAAGTGCACTGGCCATACCACTGCGTTCAGCTAATAAGAAAGGACTTTTAGTAAATTTAACAATGCGTTCTGTACATACTTGTTTTTGTATTGGATCGATGTTCTTTACATAAAAGTAAAAATAAATTTCATAAATGTGTCATATATGCTACGCACATACCTGTTTTGGTATTGCATCAATCTTTACTCATAGAAAAGTAAATTTTAAAATGTGTTATGTTATGTTATGCGTGCATACTTGGTTCTTCATTGCATCAATCTTAACTCATAAAAATTAATTTAAAAAATGCGTTATGGTATGTACATCATACCTTACTTTGCATTGCTTCAATCTTTATTTAAAATATAAAATAAACATACACTCTCTGTGCACACTATCATTCTGCTTTCTACCTTTCTCTCCAGAGGATCCAAGTAGGGTGCAGCTGTGACGCTCGAGGACAACAACACCAAAATAGTGAATAAGAGACGGGCCATTCTTTTGCTATAGCTATAGGTGAAAAACTGCGGTCTTGATTCGAACCAAAGAACAAACTGAATCCCAAACTCCGAGACCTGGTTCTTATATATGCTTCCAATTACGTAATACACGTGTTTTGATTTCTGCCCTACTTTGCCTAATGCAAATAAACTGCACCCCGTGTTTACCAACAAAAAGCGGGATACCAAATATGTCCATTTCTAAGGACAAAGGCGTTGTGTCCGAAGAAAAACAGGCGTTGAAAAAAGTACTCAAGGGCGTCGCCGTTGTACTCACGTGAAGTCTCGTGCACAACTCGAAGAGGTCAAACGTCGAGCATTGAGAGAGACTGCAGCCCTACAGAAAAGAAAAAAATCTACCAGTTACGCTAGCACTTCAATTCATCATCTGACTTGTATGTGGTCGATTTTTGCTCCTTTCCAAGTGCTTCCTGTAATGCATCTAAGCTCTTGGCGTCTACAAACAACATGAGGTCTCTATAACATAACTGGAATCTGATCATAACGTGGCAAATTTGCTCTACTCAGCTCATGGCATACACATAGCGACAATCAAACGCAAAGGCAGCACTAAAACATCAATGAAACAAAGTTAGTTAGTCATACGGCGAACAGCCACACGAGGGACGAAGGTAAAAGCCTCCCAAGAACTGCTCTTTGCCTCCAATGTAGCGAAGAAGGCACGTACCTCTCATCCTCACATAGACAATGCTTCCAGCGTTCAAACGAGTAGCTGCGCCCGTGTAGACGACCTTGTCTCGCTTTGCTGGAGACGGCACAAAACTCACACCAGCGGCTATCACGCTTGGTCCGAAACTTGAGCTGCTTCTCAGTTCATAAGCGCAGTGTTTCATAGACGATGTTGTAGGAGTCATGTGAATCTGAGCGTAAATGTAGTAGATTCCATCCGTCGGCACGATGAAGCCATTTCTGTCGAGTTTCATGTTTCCGTTCATCATGGTAGGGCTCCATCCTCCCGCTAAGGTTGTTCCTAAAAGGTAAGAATAAATTACTGTATTTAAGTATCGCCGTCTATTGAAGGCACAAACCCTTTATATATGTTCCTGAAAATTTTCCAATGAGATGAACTGTAGGACCGTTTTGGAATGGCAGATAAAAAGCCCCAATGTAATTCAAAGTCGATGAAGCAAAGTAACAGCCAAACCATGCGTGCATTCGAAGGTACCGGCCTGCACTAAGGTTTGCGGCCAGTCCAGTGTACTCAGCTCTGTCGTCGTAATTAGCTTCAAAACTACGTATGTAAGTGGATGCCAATCTCGAGTTTGAGTATTGTTGCTGCAGCCAGAATCCGCAGTCTTGATTGCTGGATTTTGGATCCAATGTCTGCTGGCCGAATACAAAATAGAGACCCCGTTTTGGAATAGTAAGACCTTGATGAGAGGAGGATGCACCACCATGACTCAAAACATGATTATGCCATGAGAAGACCGAACCTTAAATGTATATACTTGAGAAGCCATTTCTATCTAAATGCCTGTACGGTTTACCGTTGCTCCTACTTCCAGAGGAATAAGAATAAAAGCTATTAGTGACGGGAGGACCATCGTTATCAAGGAAGTTGAATGAAACAAAAAACGCTCCAAGAAACGTTTCTCCTAAATGAGAGTAATCCAAAGTGCAATGCAAAACATACATTCTGATAACGTCTCCTTGATTTAGAAGTCTTATCGCCCCAGTATATTTGGTATGATCCTCTGAGCCAGTCTTAGTTTTGCTCAACGTATAGGCATGTATAACTTGTGATGAACCGGGATTAAGACGGAAGCGACAACCAGAATCACCAGAGTGAGGGTCAAAGTGAAGTTGCCCATAAACGTAATAAAGACCGGTAAATGAAACGACTATTCCATAATCTACTAACGTCATTCCACCGGCGAGGATAGAAGGCTGTGACAGCGAGCCATGTGACTTCCATGGCTTCAAAAGTGACCACCCTGCAACACAGAAAAAATTGCAGTAATGCAAGCAACCGCTTTAGTAATCACCTGACGATGAGTATTTGCCAGGAAACTGTCCGTAGACATGGGCTACGGGAGTCGAACCAGCCGTAGGAAATGCAGTCATCTTTATTAAGAAAAAACCGATGCCAGCTAGTCGTCAAGTGCACTAGCTATTACCACTGCATTCAGCTAATAAAAGAATTAGCAAATTTAAAATGCAGTATAATCTACATACCTGGTCTTGCATTGCTTCAATCTTTACTCGTAAAATAAACATACTCTCTGTGTACATCGCCAAGTTTAAACTCCCTATTACCTTTTTCTCCAAGGGAGCTATGTACGTCTTCTGACCAAGTACAACTGAGACGTTCAAAGACCAGAAAAATAAGACAGCCCTGGCGAAGATCCTTCTCGCAATCATTCTCTTCTGAACGAAAGATAGCACAAACTGTGGGGAATTTTTTTACTAGACTAGTACCGTTTTGTAACAGCTGATTTCTTTTTGAATGCTTTGTGCCAAGAACGCTGCACGCGCAACTGAGAGTTCAACACGCAAACAAGGTATTTTATTCAGAAGAGCGCCGTGTTTAGAAGCACAAAACATCCGGACAGATAAAGGAGCGCTTTGGGGCACTCAGCCACTGACAAAAGAAGTCATTGTTTTCTAGAAATAGAAAAGAATCAACAGCAAAGGGGTTTGAGAGTACAGTTCGCGGCCTCGTTCTGCAGAGGACCCGCTTCTGACTAAAACTGAAATAAACGTGCCTTAGCTAAGTCGTACGTGAGGCTACAACGCGTAAACAGCCTGTGTGGCTTACTCGTACTCGCACAAGACGCAAAGAAGCACCTTGGGGAACAAGATATGAAATTAATTCAAGACTAAATTATCCTTTGTCTAAGACAATAGGCAGCACTTTCATTTTTGTCGAAACTTATCAATGCCGTGAGGTGTGGCTCCAATTCTAGGGTAGTCCATTCATTCCGTCAGGTGCTCGTCGTCTAGAGAGGCGGTACAGACTAATTCAAGCCTTGAAACAACACAAAGGGCCTCTCCATTCAAGATCTTATCAAAAGAACACACAAGACACAACTAAAATATCAAATCGCCCAGCTAAAGCGACCGAAAAAGAAATCCAGTGTTGGAAGGGGGGAAAAGGGGAAATTCGATAGAGCAGTGCGACACGGCGGAAACAATAACGAAAAAAGAACACGCTGAAGAAACGTCAGGGACGCGCGAGTACAGTGAGAAGACTAGAAGTGGTCTACGAGCAAACTGGAAAGAACGGACGAGACCGACTCCTTGGAAGCTCGTATAGTAAGCCGATACATCTAAAAGACATCATTGACGTGAGATCCATTGAGAATTTTCCTACCTTCGCTTCAATATTCGGCTCCAAACGCGCTAGACAACCGATCTGGGCGGCGGTTGTGTGAAGAATTCCCACGAAGACAAAGTTATCGGGGTTCGGATCGACGTTCGAGAGCAGAGCCGGTCCAAAACCGGAGAGCTGCAAAAACAAGATACAAAAATTCATATTTTAATCTCATTAATTATGCGTCACGCTCCCAAATGAATAAATAAACGCTGTGTACTAACCTTGGCTCGCGTTGCGTCGCTGTCGATGGGAAACTTGGCGTTGAAGACGCTCTGCTTCTCTTGGGGTCCGCCCAGCTGCTTCCAACGAGCGAAGAAGTCCTGCGCTGCCATTTCAGTGGGAGAGAAGAACTTATTGACGAATATCGGAAGCCTGAGAGTGATTCTCTGGGGAGCCCCATTGAAACTAATAGAAAAAGAAAACGTCTAATATGTATAGAGTTAATTATTAGTAATTGGCTTTACGAAAATTGGAAATCGAGTAGAGGAATTTCGCTGAATTCCTCCATGCATTCGACGCGATTGGGAGCCCGGTTCGAGAGAAGTTCCAACGGGTTTTGCCTGAATGCGAAGTTCTGCGAAAAATTAAATCATTACGAACGTGAAATCGAATCAATTTTCCAAGTCTTACGGCTTCCTAGGGATCCCGGAAGCTGCACGTCACTGCGAAAATTCGTCAGAGCCGATAGGGTCTTATTCCCAAAGAAAATCTCAACGCGACCTGTGCATGTGGCAACTTGAGCTTGACTGAAATTGTGGCCATAACGCTAATTGATTACATACCTCGAAGCCGATGTCGATTGGGAGCGATTTCACGGGGAAGTAGCGGCCTGCTGTCCAATTTAAGTCTGATGCATTTATGCCGACGTATCTTCAAGGTGTAATTACTCTCGGAGAGTCGTGATAGGGCCCTCTTTGGGTTACCGGTTTTTTATGAGAAGCTGGTGGGCGTTTGGCTTCGGTAGAGGCTTCGTCACTATGCTCGTCGCTTTTCTGAAGTCTGCTGTTAGTTGATTGACTACGATCTTTCGAAAAGACGACGGAAGAGACATTATTGCGTCAAAACGTAACGTGCTCTACCTCTAACCAGATAACCACGCCTCAAAAGATTCGTGAAAATTAATTATTGTGATCTGAAAAAGACGCCAAAAAATTCTCGATTTGCCTTGAAGAACTAGGTGCAAAGACAAGGTGCCAAGACACATATCTTTTGACTAATACTCAGCGCAAATGAATGAAGCGATAACCAAACGCAAAGACAGCACTAAAACATCAATGAAACAAAGCTAGTTAGCCCCACAGCGAATAGCCATACGAATGACCAAGGTAAAAGCCTCCCAAAAATTGCTCTTTGCCTCCAATGTAGCGAAGAAGGCACGTACCTCTCATCCTCACATAGACAACGCTTCCAGCGCTCAAACGAGTAGCTGCGCCCGTGTACACCACCTTGTCTCGCTTTGCTGGAGACGGCACGAAACTCACACCAGCGGCTATCACACGTGATCCAAAACTTGAGCTGCTTCTCAGTTCATAAGCGCAGTGTTTCATCGACGATGTTGTAGGAGTCATGTGAATCTGAGCGTAAATGTAGTAGATTCCATCCGTCGGCACGATGAAGCCATTTCTGTCGAGTTTCATGTTTCCGTTCATCATGGTAGGGCTCCATCCTCCCGTTAAGGTTGTTCCTAAAAGATAAGAATACATTACTGTATCAAAGCATTGCTGTCTATTGAAGGCACAACCCTTTATATATGTTCCTGACAAATTTCCAATGAGATGAACTGTAGGACCGTTTTGGAATGGCAGATAAAAAGCCCCAATGTAATTCAAAGTCGATGAAGCAAAGTAACAGCCAAACCATGCGTGCATTCGAAGGCGTTGGCCTGCACTAAGGTTTGCGGCCAGTCCAGTGTACTCAGTTCTGTCGTCGTAATTAGCTTCAAAACTTCGTATGTAAGTGGATGCCAATCTCGAGTTTGAGTATTGTTGCTGCAGCCAGAATCCGCAGTCTTGATTGCTGGATTGCGGATCCAATGTCTGCTGGCCGAATACAAAATAGAGACCGCGTTTTGGAATAGTAAAACCGTAAGAACTGTAGGATGCACCACCACGGTGATACTGTTGTAAGTTGCGCCATCGGAAGTATGAACCTAAAATGTATCTGGAGCTCAGTAGGCCGTTTCTATAGAACGTCTGTACGATTTACCGTTACTCAGACTTCCATACGAATAAGAGTAATAGTCGACAGCGACGGGAGGACCATCGTTATCAAGAAACTTGAAAGAAACAAAAAACGCTCCAAGAAACGTTTCTCCTAAATGAGAGTAATCCAAAGTGCAATAGTAAACATACATTCTGATAACGTCTCCTTGATTTAGAAGTCTTATCGCCCCAGTATATTTGGTATGATCCTCTGAGCCAGTCTTAGTTTTGCTCAACGTATAGGCATATATTTTTGATGATGAACCGGGATCAAGACGGAACTGACAATTAGAATCACCAGAGTGAGGGTCAAAGTGAAGTTGCCCATAAACGTAATAAAGACCGGTAAATGGAACGACTATTCCATGATCTAGTAACGCCATTCCACCGGCGAGAATAGAAGGCTGTGACAGCGAGCCATGCGACTTCCACGGCTTCAAATATGAATCTGCAACACAGAAAATCGCAGCAAGAAACCGCTTTAATTAATAATCACATGTGTATCTGCCAGAAAATTGTCCATAGACATGGGCTACGGGAGTCGAACCAGCCGTAGGAAATGCAGAC
Organism: Oscarella lobularis; assembly: GCF_947507565.1. Classification (NCBI taxonomy): domain Eukaryota; kingdom Metazoa; phylum Porifera; class Homoscleromorpha; order Homosclerophorida; family Oscarellidae; genus Oscarella; species Oscarella lobularis. Next base: position 268,798 of record NC_089183.1, read on the forward strand.
ATCTTTATTAAGAAAAAAAACCGATGCCAGCTAGTCGTGAAGTGCACTAGCTATTACCACTGCATTCAGCTAATAAAAGAGTTAGCAAATTTAAAATGCAGTATAATCTACATACCTGGTCTTGCATTGCTTCAATCTTTACTCGTAAAATAAACATAGACTCTCTGTGTACATCGCCATGTTTAATTAAACTCCCTTTTACCTTGTTCTGCAGGGGAGACATGTACGGCTTCTGACCAATCACAACTGAGACGTTCAAACACCAGAAAAATAAGACAGCCCTGGCAAAAATCCTCCTCGCCGTCATTATTTCTTCTGAAAGAAAGAGAGTACACACTCTGGGGCCTTTTGTACTAGACTAGTACCGCTTTGTCACGGCTGATTTCTTTTTGAATGCGTTGCCAAGAACGCTGCACGCGCAACTGAGAGTTCAACACACAATCAAGGTGTTCTATTCAGAAGAGCGCCGGCGTTAGAAGCACCAAACATCCGGACAGATAAAGGAGCGCTTTGTGGGCACAAGGTTGTGTACAATCACGTTGGATATGGTTTATCTAAGCGATGCACGTACATACCCGCCTTAGACTGATCCACCCACCACCCCTCACGGGCACTAAGCCATTGACAAATGAAGTCCTTGTTTTCTAGACGAGAATCAACGGAAATAGGGTTTGAGAGACGGTACAGTTGGCAATCTTGCTCTGCAGAAGACGGTTTCTGACCAATCACAGCCTCTTGCGTTCAAAGACTAGAAGACTACCTAAAAACTGAAATAAACGTTTCATAATTGAGTCGTACATGGTTCATTTTATATTCAATCCGTACCATTCCATCACGGCTGATTTTCCAAGTGGTTGTGCACAGCCTACTCGCAATGCGCCCCCATAGACGCGTCAAATGTCCGGATGGATAAAGAAGCCCCTTGGGGAACAAGACGTGAAATTGATTCAACCTAAATGCTCCTTTGTCATACTTTGTCAAGTGACAAGACGTTGTCCACCTTAGAATTGAAGCCACACCTCACGGCACTGAAAGTTTTGGCAAAATTGAAAGTGCTGCTAGTCGTCTAGACAAGCATCAGCGGCACTGTGGTTTGCGAGAGGCGGCACAGACTAATCCAAGCCTTCCTTGGCGCCTAGAAACAACACAAAGAGCCTCTCCATTCAAGATCTTATCAAAAGAACACACAAGACACAACTAAAATATCAAATCGCCCAGCTAAAGCGACCGAAAAAGAAATCCAGTGTTGGAAGGGGGAAAAAGGGGAAATTCGATAGAGCAGTGCGACACGGCGAAAACAATAACGAAAAAAACACGCTGAAGAAACGTCAGAGACGCGCGAGTACAGTGAGAAGACTAGAAGTGGTCTACGAGCAAACTGGAAAGAACGGACGAGACCGACTCCTTGGAAGCTCGTATAGTAAGCCGATACATCTAAAAGACATCATTGACGTGAGATCCATTGAGAATTTTCCTACCTTCGCTTCAATATTCGGCTCCAAACGCGCTAGACAACCGATCTGGGCGGCGGTTGTGTGAAGAATTCCCACGAAGACAAAGTTATCGGGGTTCGGATCGACGTTCGAGAGCAGAGCCGGTCCAAAACCGGAGAGCTGCAAAAACAAAATACAAAATTCATATTTTAATCTCATTAATTATGCGTCACGCTCCCAAACGAATAAATAAACGCTGAGTACTAACCTTGGCTCGCGTTGCGTCGCTGTCGATGGGAAACTTGGCGTTGAAGACCGCCTGCTTCTCTTGGGGTCCGCCCAGCTGCTTCCAACGAGCGAAGAAGTCCTGCGCTGCCATTTCAGTGGGAGAGAAGAACTTATTGACGAATATCGGAAGCCTGAGAGTGATTCTCTGGGGAGCCCCATTGAAACTAATAGAAAAAAACAACGTCTAGTGTGTTTAGAGTTAATTATTAGTAATTGGCTTTACGAAAATTGGATATCGAGTAGAGGAATTTCGCTGAATTCTTCCATGCATTCGACGTTGAGAAGTTGCTGCGATTGGGCGCCCGGTTCGAGAGAAGTTCCAACGGGTTTCGCCTGAATGCGAAGTTCTGCGAAAAATTAAATCATTACGAACGTGAAATCGAATCAATTTTCCAAGTCTTACGGCTTCCTAGGGATCCCGGAAGCTACTTCACTGCGGAAATTCGTCAGAGCCGATTGGGTCTTATTCCCAAAGAAAATCCCAACGCGACCTGTGCATGTGGCAACTTGACTGAAATTGTGGCCATAACGCTAATTGATTACATACCTCGAAGCCGATGTCGATTGGGAGCGATTTCACGGGGAAGTAGCGGCCTGCTGTCCAATTTATGCCTGATGCATTTATGCCGACGTATCTTCAAGGTGTAATTACTCTCGGAGAAGTTGTGATAGGGCCCTCTTTAGGTTACCGGTTTTTTATGAGAAGCTGGTGGGCGTTTGGCTTCGGTAGAGGCTTCGTCACTATGCTCGTCGCTTTTCTGAAGTCTGTTGTTAGTTGATTGACGACGATCTTTCGAAAAGACGATGGAAGCTGAAGCGACATTTTTGCGTCAAAACGTAGCGTGCTCTACCCCGGCGACAAAGGCGGCAAGGTGTTATCGATAAAATGCATATATTTGGATCAACATGACCTAAACTAGTAATTAATTAAAAGCAGAAGCAAGCATTAAACCAAAGCAATAAAAGAGTTTATCACACAGTGGACGAATGTCCAAGGTAAAAGCCTCCCAAGAACTGCTCCTTGGCTCCACTGTATGCACCAAGATAGCACGTACCTCTCATCTTCACATAGACAACGCTTCCAGCGCTCAAACGAGCAGCAGCGCCCGTATGCACCACCTTGTTCCGACTAGCTGGAGACGGCACAAAACTGACACCAGCAGCTATCACCCTTGATCCAAAACTTGAGCTGCTCTTCAGCTCATAAGCGCACTGTTTCATAGACGACGACGTGGGAATCATGTGAATCTGAGCGTAAACGTAGTAGATTCCATCCGTTGGGACGACGAAGCCGCGGCCATTTTTGTCGAGTCTTATGTCTCCGCTCACCATGTTGGAGCTCCACCTTCCCGATAAGATCGTTCCTACGTATAAAAGAATGTTGACAAATTAGTGATGCAATGAATTTGTGCACAAACCCTTTGTATGTGTTCCTGAAAACGATCCGATGAGATGAACTATAGGACCGTTTTGGAACGGCAGATAAAAAGCTCCGAAGAGAGATGCATACGCGTAACGATAATTGAAGTAACAGTTGCTGAACATTGAGTACATTCGAAGGTAGTTGTTTGCACTGAGGTCTGCAACCAGTCCAGTGTACTCGGTTCTCTCGTCATAATCAGCTTCGTAACTTCGTATGTAAGTAGATGCCAATCTCGAGTTTGAGCCCTCCTGCTGCAGATAAAATCCGCAATTCTGATTGCTAGATTTTGGATCTAATTCCTGCTGTCCAAAGACGTAATAAAAACCTCGTTTGGGAAAGCGAAACCCGACGCCGCTATGCTGATATGCTCCGCCTTGTTTCAAAAGACTGTTCCATGAAGGGAGATACGAACCTAAAATGCGTACATGAGGTAATTTCAATCGAAATGCCGGTATGGTTTACCGGAACTCTTCGTTCCAGAGTAAGAACCCCATTGAAAACTGGCGGGAGGACCACCGTTATCAAGGAAGCTAAATGAAACAAATATCGCTCCGAGAAACGTTTCCCCCAAATGAACGTAATCCAAAGTGCAAGTTGAAGAAATAAATATTCTGATAACGTCTCCTTGGTTTAAAAGTCTTGTTTCTCCAGTGTATTTAGTATGATCTTCTGATCCAGTTTTAGTCTTGCTGTTCGTATAAGCATATACATACGACGAACCAGCATAAAGACGAAAGGAACAATCAGAATCACCGGAGTGAGGGTCTAACTGAAGTTGTCCGTAAACGTAATAGACACCGGTAAATGGAACGACTATTCCATCATCTATCAACGTCATTCCACCGGCGAGGATAGGAGAGTGTGACAGTGAGCCATGCGAGTTCCACCGCTTCAAATATGAGCCTGTAACACAGAAAAAATTGCAGCAATGCAAGCAACGGCTTTAAGAACTACCTGACGTGTATCTGCCAGAAAATTGTCCGTAGACGTGGGCTACAGGAGTCGAACCAGCCGTAGGAACAGCAGACATCTTAAGAATGAAAAAATCAATTCAAGCTAGATATGAAGTAGTTGCGCTAGCCATTACCACTGAATTCAGCTAAATAAAAGAGTTGGTGAGTTTAATACGCAGTACATATAATGTACATACCTGATCTTGCATTGCTTCAATCTTCATTCATAAAATAAAATAAAATAAAATAAGCATACACTTTGTATACATCGTCATTCTCCTTCGTACCCTTCTTTGCAGAGGATCCAAGTAGGGTGCAGCTGTGACGCTCGAGGACAACAACACCAAAATAGTGAATAAGAGACGGGCCATTGTTTTGCTATAGCTATAGGTGAAAAACTGCGGTCTCGATTCGAACCAAAGAACAAACTGAATCCCAAACTCCGAGACCTGGTTCTTATATATCGATCGCCTACGCTTCCAATTACGAAATACCCGTGTTTTGATCTCTGCCCTACTTTGCCTAATGCAAATAAACTGCACCCCGTGTTTACCAACAAAAGCGGGATACCAAATATGTCCATTTATAAGGACACAGGCGTTGTGTCCGAAGAAAAAACGGGCGTTGAAAAAAAGTACTCAAGGGCGTCGCCGTTGTACTCACGTGAAGTCTCGTGCACAACTCAAAGAGGTCAAACGTCGAGCATTGAGGGGAGACTGGAGCCCTACAGAAAAGAAAAAAATCTACTTTACGCTAGCACTTCAATTCATCATCTGACTTGTATGTAGTCGATTTTTGCTCCTTTCCAAATGCTTCCTGTAACGCATCTAAGCTCTTGGCGTCTACAAACAACATGAGGTCTCTATAACATCACTGGAATCTGATCATAACGTGGCAAATTTGCTCTACTCAGCTCATGGCATACACGTAGCAACAATCAAACGCAACGACAGCACTAAAACATCAATGAAACAAAGTTAGTTAGCCTCACAGCGAATAGCCAGACGAGTGACCAAGGTAAAAGCCTCCCAAGAACTGCTCTTTGCCTCCAATGTAGCGAAGAAGGCACGTACCTCTCATCCTCACATACACAACGCTTCCAGCGCTCAAACGAGTAGCTGCGCCCGTGTACACCACCTTGTCTCGCTTTGCTGGAGACGGCACAAAACTCACACCAGTGGCTATCACGCTTGGTCCAGAACTTGAAGTGCTTCTCAGTTCATAAGCGCAGTGTTTCATAGACGATGTTGTAGGAGTCATGTGAATCTGAGCGTAAATGTAGTAGATTCCATCTGTCGGCACGATGAAGCCATTTCTGTCGAGTTTCATGTTTCCGTTCATCATGGTAGGGCTCCATCCTCCCGTTAAGGTTGTTCCTAAAAGGTAAGAATAAATTACTGTATTTAAGTATCGCCGTATTGAAGGCACAACCCTTTATATATGTTCCTGACAAATTTCCGATGAGATGAACTGTGGGACCGTTTTGGAATGGAAGATAAAAAGCCCCAATGTAATTCCAAGTCGATGAAGTAAAGTAACAGCCAAACCATGCGTGCATTCGAAGGTACTGGCCTGCACTAAGGTTTGCGGCCAGTCCAGTGTACTCAGTTCTGTCGTCGTAATTAGCTTCAAAACTTCGTATGTAAGTGGATGCCAATCTCGAGTTTGAGTTATCTTGCTGCAACCAGAATCCGCAGTCTTCATTGCTGGATTGTGGATCCAATGTCTGCTGGCCGAATACAAAATAGAGACCCCGTTTTGGAATATTAAGACCTCGATAAGAGGAGGATGCACCACCATGACTCAAAACATGATTATGCCATGAGAAGACCGAACCTTAAATGTATACTTGAGAAGCCATTTCTATCTAAATGCCTGTACGGTTTACCGTTGCTCCTACTTCCAGAGGAATAAGAATAAAAGCTATTAGTGACGGGAGGACCATCGTTATCAAGGAAGTTGAATGAAACAAAAAACGCTCCAAGAAACGTTTCTCCTAAATGAGAGTAATCCAAAGTGCAATAGTAAACATACATTCTGATAACGTCTCCTTGATTTAGAAGTCTTATCGCCCCAGTATATTTGGTATGATCCTCTGAGCCAGTCTTAGTCTTGCTTATCGTCCAAGCCCATATATCTCGTGATGAACCGGGATCAAGATAAAACTGACAACCAGAAGTAGTGTCACCAGAGTGAGGGTCTAGCTGAAGTTGCCCATAAACGTAATAAAGACCGGTAAATGGAACGACTATTCCATCATCTACAAACGTCATTCCGCCGGCGAGGAAAGAAGGCTGTGACAGCGAGCCATGTGACTTCCATGGCTTCAAAAGTGAAGCTGCAACACAGAAAAAATTGCAGCAATGCAAGCAACCGCTTTCGTAATTACATGTGTATTTGCCAGAAAACTGTCCGTAGACATGGGCTACGGGAGTCGAACCAGCCGTAGGAAATGCAGACATCTTTATTAAGAAAAAAACCGATGCCAGCTAGTCGTCAAGTGCACTAGCTATTACCACTGCATTCAGCTAATAAAAGAGTTAGCAAATTTAAAATGTAGTATAATCTACATACCTGGTCTTGCATTGCTTCAATCTTTACTCGTAAAATAAACATAGACTCTCTGTGTACATCGCCAAGTTTAATTAAACTCCCTATTACCTTGCTCTGCAGGGGAGAGATGTACGACTCCTGACCAATCACAATTGAGACGTTCAAAGACCAGAAAAATAAGACAGCCCGGACAAAGATCCTTCTAGCTGTCATTTTCTCTTCTGAAAGAAAGACAGTACAAACTGTGGGGCATTTTTATACTAGACTAGTACCGTTTTGTCACAGCTGATTTCTTTGTAAATGCTTTTCCAAGAACGCTGCACGCGCAACTGAGAGTTGAACACACAAACAAGGTATTTTATTCAGAAGAGCGCCGGCGTTAGAAGCACAAAACATCCGGACAGATAAAGGAGCGCTTTGGGGCAATCAGCCACTGACAAAAGAAGTCATTGTTTTCTAGAAATAGAAAAGAATCAACGGCAAAGGGGGCTGAGAGAACGCGGCCTCGTTCTGGAGAGGACCGCTTCTGACCAATCACAAGACAACGGCAGCTTCATCTCTTCTAAAACTGAAATAAACGTGCTTTAACTGAGTCGTACGCGACGCGTCAACGTCCGGATAGATAAAGAAGCACCTTGGGGAACAAGATATGAAATCAATTCAACCCAAATGATCCTTTGTCTAAGACAATAGGCAGCACTTTTATTTTTGTCAAAACTTATCAGTGCCGTGAGGTGTGGTTTCAATTCTAGGGTAGTCCATTCATTCCATCAGGTGCTCGTCGTCTAGAGAGGCGGAACAGACTAATCCAAGCCTTCTTTGGCGCCTAGAAACAACACAAAGGGCCTCTCCATCAAGATCTTATCAAAAGAACACACAAGACACAACTAAAATATCAAATCGCCCAGCTAAAGCGACCGAAAAAGAAATCCAGTGTTGGAAGGGGGGGAAAAGGGGAAATTCGATAGAGCAGTGCGACACGGCGAAACAATAACGAAAAAAGAACACGCTGAAGAAATGTCAGGGACGCGCGAGTACAGTGAGAAGACTAGAAGTGGTCTACGAACAAACTGGAAAGAACGGACGAGACCGACTCCTTGGAAGCTCGTATAGTAAGCCGATACATCTAAAAGACATCATTGACGTGAGATCCATTGAGAATTTTCCTACCTTCGCTTCAATATTCGGCTCCAAACGCGCTAGACAACCGATCTGGGCGGCGGTTGTGTGAAGAATTCCCACGAAGACAAAGTTATCGGGGTTCGGATCGACGTTCGAGAGCAGAGCCGGTCCAAAACCGGAGAGCTGCAAAAACAAAATACAAAAATCATATTTTAATCTGATAAAATTATGCACCACGCTCCCAAACGAATGAATAAATAAATAACCTTGGCTCGCGTTGCGTCGCTGTCGATGGGAAACTTGGCGTTGAAGACGCTCTGCTTCTCTTGGGGTCCGCCCAGCTGCTTCCAACGAGCGAAGAAGTCCTGCGCTGCCATTTCAGTGGGAGAGAAGAACTTATTGACGAATATCGGAAGCCTGAGAGTGATTCTCTGGGGAGCCCCATTGAAACTAATAGAAAAAGAAAACGTCTAATATGTATAGAGTTAATTATTAGTAATTGGCTTTACGAAAATTGGAAATCGAGTAGAGGAATTTCGCTGAATTCTTCCATGCATTCGACGTTGAGAAGTTGCTGTGATTGGGCGCCCGGTTCGAGAGAAGTTCCAACGGGTTTCGCCTGAATGCGAAGTTCTGCAAAAATTAAATCATTACGAACGTGAAATCTAATCAATTTTCAAGTCTTACGGCGATCCCGGAAGCTGCACGTCACTGCGGAAATTCGTCAGAGCCGACTGGGTCTTATTCCCAAAGAAAATCCCAACGCGACCTGTGCATGAGCTTGACTGAAATTGTGGCCATAACGCTAATTGATTACATACCTCGAAGCCGATGTCGATTGGGAGCGATTTCACGGGGAAGTAGCGGCCTGCTGTCCAATTTATGTCTGGTGCATTTATGCCGACGTATCTTCAAGGTGTAATTACTCTCGGAGAGTCGTGATAGGCTCTCGGAGAGTCGTGATAGGGCCCTCTTTGGGTTACAGGTTTTTTTTATGAGAAGCTGGTGAGCGTTTGGCTTCGGTAGAGGCTTCGTCACTATGCTCGTCGCTTTTCTGAAGTCTGTTGTCAGTTGATTGACGACGATCTTTCGAAAAGACGACGGAAGAGACATTATTGCGTCAAAACGTAACGTGCTCTACCTCTCGATAACCAGATAACCACGCCTTAAAACTCGCCTCAAAAGATTCGTGAAAATTAATTAATGTGGTCTAAAAAAGACGCCAAAAAATTCTCGATTTGCCTTGAAGAGCTAGGTGCAAAGACAAGGTGCCAAGACACATCTCTTTTGACTAATACTCAGCGCAAATGAATGAAGCGACAATCAAACGCAAAGACGATGGAAGAGACATTATAACGTGCTCTACCTCTCGATAACCAGATAACCACGCCTCAAAAGATTCGTGGAAATTAATTAATGTGGTCTGAAAAAGACGCCAAAAAATTCTCGATTTGCCTTGAAGAGCTAGGTGCAAAGACAAGGTGCCTCTTTTGACTAATACTCAGCGCAAATGAATGAAGCGGCAATCAAACGCAAAGACAGCACTAAAACATCAATGAAACAAAGTCAGTTAGCCACACCGCGAACAGCCACACGAGTGACCAAGGTAAAAGCCTCCCAAGAACTGCTCTTTGCCTCCAATGTAGCGAAGAAGGCACGTACCTCTCATCCTCACATACACAACACTTCCAGCGTTCAAACGAGTGGCTGCACCCGTGTACACCACCTTGTCCCGCTTTGCTGGAGACGGCACAAAACTCACACCAGCGGCTATCACGCGTGAGCCGAAACTTGAGCTGCTTCTCAGTTCATAAGCGCAGTGTTTCATCGACGATGTTGTAGGAGTCATGTGAATCTGAGCGTAAGTGTAGTAGATTCCATCCTTCGGCACGATGAAGCCATTTCTGTCGAGTTTCATGTTTCCGTTCATCATGGTAGGGCTCCATCCTCCCGCTAAGGTTGTCCCTAAAAGGTAAGAATAAATTAGTGTATTAATTAAAGCATTGCCGTCTATGGAAAAGACACAACCCTTTATATATGTTCCTGACAAATTTCCGATGAGATGAACTGTAGGACCGTTTTGGAATGGCAGATAGAAAGCGCCAAAGTATCGTCCAGACCCCGATTTAAAGTAACAGCTGAACCATGTGTACACTCTAAGGAGCTGGCCTGCACTAAGGTTTGCAGCCAGTCCAGTGTACTCCGTTCTGTCGTCGTAATTAGCTTCAAAACTTCGTATGTAAGTGGATGCCAATCTCGAGTTTGAGTTATCTTGCTGCAACCAGAATCCGCAGTCCTGATTGCTGGATTTTGGATCCAATGCCTGTTGTCCAAATAAAAAATAGAGCCCGCGTTTGGGAACAGGAAGGCCGTAATAGTGGTTGGATGCGCCACCACGGTTGTATAAGCTGCTCCACGAACTGACGACAGAGCCTAAAATGTATACCTAGGCCGTTTCTATCAAAATATCTGCTCGGTTTACCGTTACTCGTACTTCCATAGAATGCATAAGTAGAAAGATACATATTAGCGACGGGAGGACCATCGTTATCAAGAAAGTTGAATGAAACAAAAAACGCTCCAAGAAACGTTTCTCCTAAATGAGAGTAATCCAAAGTGCAATAGTAAACATACATTCTGATAACGTCTCCTTGATTTAGAAGTCTTATCGCCCCAGTATATTTGGTATGATCCTCTGAGCCAGTCTTAGTTTTGCTCAACGTATAGGCATGTATCTGTCGTGATGAACCGGGATCAAGACGGAACTGACAACCAGAATCACCAGAGTGAGGGTCAAAGTGAAGTTGCCCATAAACGTAATAAAGACCGGTAAATGGAACGACTATTCCATCATCTACCAACGTCATTCCACCGGCGAGGATAGAAGGCTGTGACAGCGAACCATGTGACTCCCATGGCTTCAAAACTGGCCCTGCAACAAAGAAAAAATTGCAGCAATGCAAGCAACCGCTTTAGTAATTACATGATGAGTATTTGCCAGAAAACTGTCCGTAGACATGGGCTACGGGAGTCGAACCAGCCGTAGGAAATGCAGACATCTTTATTAAGAAAAAACCGATGCCAGCTAGTCGTCAAGTGCACTAGCTATTACCACTGCATTCAGCTAATAAAAAGAGTTAGCCAATTTAAAATGCAGTATAATCTACATACCTGGTCTTGCATTGCTTCAATCTTTACTCGTAAAATAAACATAGACTCTGTGTACATCGCCATGTTTAATTAAACTCCCTATTACCTTGTTCTGCAGGGGAGACATGTACGGCTTCTGACCAATCACAACTGAGACGTTCAAACACCAGAAAAATAAGACAGCCCTGGCGAAGATCCTTCTCGCTGTCATTATTTCTTCTGAAAGAAAGAGAGTACACACTGTGGGGCATTTTGTACTAGACTACTAGTAGTACCGCTTTGTCACGGCTGATTTCTTTTTGAATGCGTTGCCAAGAACGCTGCACGCGCAACTGAGAGTTCAACACACAAACAAGGTGTTTTATTCAGAAGAGCGCCGACGTTAGAAGCACCGGACAGATAAAGGAGCGCTTTGTGGGCGCAAGGTTGTGTACAATCACGTTGATATGGTTTATCTAAGCGATGCACGTACATACCCGCCTTAGATTGATCCACCCACCCCTCACGGGCACTAAGCCATTGACAAATGAAGTCCTTGTTTTCTAGACGAGAATCAATTGAGAGACGGTACAGTTCGCAACGTTGCTCTGCAGATGACGGCTTCTGACCAATCACAGCCTCTTGCGTTCAAAGACTAGAAGACTACCTAAAAACTGAAATAAACGTGCCATAATTGAGTCGTACATGGTTCATTTTATATTCAATCCGTACCATTCCATCACGGCTGATTTTCCAAGTGGTTGTGCACAGCCTACTCATACTTACAATGCGTCCCATAGACGCGTCAAATGTCCGGATGGATAAAGAAGCCCCTTGGGGAACAAGACGTGAAATTGATTCAACCTAAATGCTCCTTTGTCATACTTTGTCAAGTGACAAGACGTTGTCCACCTTAGAATTGAAGCCACATCTCACGGCACTGAAAGTTTTGGCAAAATTGAAAGTGCTGCTCGTCGTCTAGACAAGTAGCAGCGGCACTGTGGTTTGCGAGAGGCGGCACAGACTAATCCAAGCCTTCCTTGGCGCCTAGAAACAACACAAAGGGCCTCTCCATTCAAGATCTTATCAAAAGAACACACAAGACACAACTAAAATATCAAATCGCCCAGCTAAAGCGACCGAAAAAGAAATCCAGTGTTGGAAGGGGGAAAAAGGGGAAATTCGATAGAGCAGTGCGACACGGCGAAAACAATAACGAAAAAAAACACACTGAAGAACGTCAGGGACGCGCGAGTACAGTGAGAAGACTAGAAGTGGTCTACGAGCAAACTGGAAAGAACGGACGAGACCGACTCCTTGGAAGCTCGTATAGTAAGCCGATACATCTAAAAGACATCATTGATGTGAGATCCATTGAGAATTTTCCTACCTTCGCTTCAATATTCGGCTCCAAACGCGCTAGACAACCGATCTGGGCGGCGGTTGTGTGAAGAATTCCCACGAAGACAAAGTTATCGGGGTTCGGATCGACGTTCGAGAGCAGAGCCGGTCCAAAACCGGAGAGCTGCAAAACAAAATACAAAAATTCATATTTTAATCTCATTAATTATGCGTCACGCTCCCAAATGAATAAATAAACGCTGTGTACTAACCTTGGCTCGCGTTGCGTCGCTGTCGATGGGAAACTTGGCGTTGAAGACCGCCTGCTTCTCTTGGGGTCCGCCCAGCTGCTTCCAACGAGCGAAGAAGTCCTGCGCTGCCATTTCAGTGGGAGAGAAGAACTTATTGACGAATATCGGAAGCCTGAGAGTGATTCTCTGGGGAGCCCCATTGAAACTAATAGAAAAAAACAACGTCTAGTGTGTTTAGAGTTAATTATTAGTAATTGGCTTTACGAAAATTGGATATCGAGTAGAGGAATTTCGCTGAATTCTTCCATGCATTCGACGTTGAGAAGTTGCTGCGATTGGGCGCCCGGTTCGAGAGAAGTTCCAACGGGTTTCGCCTGAATGCGAAGTTCTGCGAAAAATTAAATCATTACGAACGTGAAATCGAATCAATTTTCCAAGTCTTACGGCTTCCTAGGGATCCCGGAAGCTGCACGTCACTGCGAAAATTCGTCAGAGCCGATTGGGTCTTATTCCCGAAGAAAATCCCAACGCGACCTTGAAAAAAATATATAAATAAATCAAATTCTGTATGTAACCGTACCTAAATTGTTCCTGTATTCCCCTTTGACTCCAATCTGCATGAACTCGTTCTCATACAAAATCCCGTTGTGTTTGAACAAGAATCTAGGATAGAATTGAATTAACGTTCTATTGAGTATTCTCTTCACTATGACTGTACTTGTTGAGGGCTTCGGTCGCAGCCGGCGTCATGACTGGACCGCTTGATGGTGGCGCCGCCGTCGTCGCCGGTGCCGCCGCCGGTGCCGCCGCCGCACTCGAACCACCAAAAGCATCAAAAAACGAATCTCCCCCCGTCGAAGCGACGGGAGCCGGCGCCGGAGCGGGAGCCGGAGGCTCGGCAATGTCAACAAGAGAATCACTCTTCAATTTCAAAAAAATCAAATATATATAATTAATTATTATTATTGATTTTACCTGTCCTGCAAGTTGCGCTATTGTGACTGGTTTCGCCATGGTTGGATGTTGACTGACGGCAGCGGCGGCGGAAGCAGAAACGGCGGCCGGAGCGGCTGCGACAGCGTCGCCGTTTGGAATAGCCGTTTCACTAGCACCTTCTATGGGAGCCCCTCCTTTCTTCTTCTTCAATTTAGCGAGAAGACTGCTCTCTCGTTCGGGAAACGGAGGCATTTCCTCCAAGACGGTTGCCTTGAAGGAGAGAGAGAGAAAAAGATACAAAATCCCTTATTTATTTATTTATTTTCTACCAGAACGTCTCTTGATGCCACGGTGGAGAGTCTCAAGTATTCGAGAGATCGTTGCTGGAGTTCGGCGTCCGAATTCCTTATTTGGGAATCGTGTTGCAAAATCTAACAGAAAAATAAACGATAATTAAAAATCAATTTCTCACGGACTACCTCTCGAATGGTGGGACTTATTTCCGGAAACAAATTGATGAATTTCATGTACGTCGAAAGAAGAAGAGCCTTGGTTGGCTGACTGCAGAACGGATACTTATCATGTAGCAACTTGAACTGAACAAGAGGACTAAAAAGACATTTGGATCCATGTACGAGCTCTTGGACTACTACTTTAGGTACCTAGATCGTTGATCTCCCGCTATCAAATTTCCAAACTCGCCCAAAATGTATCCGCCGACTTTTACCATGTTCTCGTGGCAGGCCGAAGCCTGAAGCGCCTAAAGAGAAAAAAAGGAGTGTCATATACAGAGCCACGGTCTTGAATAGAACCCCGCCGTCGATGAAGTCCTCCATCTCTACATAATAGAGTCTCAGGACACTATTCTATATATGTACCTACCTCAAAGACTGTCTTGGCTGCGTATCCCTGAACGTCGTCTCTATTGATCACAATCTGCACCACTCGATACCAAACCTGAGCGAAAATGATTGGCTATTTTTATTAATTTTTAATTAACAATTATTCACTTCTTCGCTGACAAAGTCTCCCGCCATTCGTATCAAATTCAATATTGTGTCGACGTACCACGTGTAATCGGCCGCGTATTTTTCAGCCAAAATTGCAATTTTCAAAACCTAATAACACGTTAAATAATAGAGAAATTATTAACCTTTCTAATGACCGACCAGTTCTTCTCGAATGGCATAGTCAGCCGTTTCCAAATAGGTCAGCATCTCCTGAACAATCGTCTCCGAGTTCCCCTTGTCGCAAACGGCGTAGAGAAGATCCACAGCGCGCTGTCTCACACTAACATCCCTCTCAGTCTAATAAAAATAATTAATACTGTTTAAATTTTATGGCCTTTTTTCTCTATACGACCTTCAATGCATTGAGAACCGTTTCCTGATGCTTGCTCACCGCTTCTCTCGAGAATTCCGACCTCGCCAGCTTGCACATTCCCTCCAGAGCCAAATATCTTGAATAGAAAAAGTCAAGTCCTACCATAACACTATCCCATCCACGTAGAATACCTCAAATTCGTTTCGCGGTGCTGCAAGTATTGCCCAAGCTGATTACTGGCTCTCACCAACAAATTAGGTTCACTAGCAAATAAAAAATAATAATTAAATTATAATATATTATTTATCTACGTACTCGTCCAGGTGAATGATCAGATTGATGGCCTCAAACAGAACGGCGTTCTTTGCATTGGAATGCTGGACTTTCTTCGACTTGGGCGGCTCCTAAGAGAACACCAGTCCCTTCCTCACACACTAAGTCTATTCTATGTACCTGAGCTCGATTCAAAATCGCTTCCAAGGACTCAATAAGGCGTCCACGTGCAACAGCATCCGCTAGAAAGACACAGACATTGAAATATAAGTACTCTATAGCTAATAATCTGTTCACGTGACACTGATACCACTATTGTTTCTTACTTGGAGGATGATGAAGTTGAAGCAATTTGAGCAGCTTGACTGAGAGCCAGGGAGCCGGTACAAAGTAGTACGTATAGTCTTGAAGATCCGTAAAAGACGTCGAGACAATCTGAGAGCAAAACCCGAAAATAAAAAAAGAACTAAATAAATAAAAAATTAAATTCTTACCCTGCTAAGTCTATTGATCGCCAAAGAGACGCACGACTGGACTTCTTCCGGGTTGCGCAGAGACAAAGCGTGAATCAAACTGCAAGCTGACGTCACAACACCCTAAAAATATAAATAATACTAATCAGTATTTAATTCTCTATGAGTCATACTAGATGTTTGTCTGTAATCAGTTGGACTATTCTCGCTGCCCATTCGCCAGTGGGAACGGCTTGGGGAACGGTCCGAAGCAATTTGAGCATACACAGAATGGCATTCTGCTTCACTCCATCCAAAACATCCCTAAGAAAAAAATTTAATAATCTCATTACCTATTTATTTATTGATGCTTACGCTGCGACGCAAAGTTTCGGTATGTCCTGCGCGAGCGCTTCGCCCATTTCCATGTTCGCCATGTCGGCGACGCAGGACAATGCCAAGTTGATATAAATAGCATTTCGACTCGCCAAATCGTGCTTGATCGATTGAATAATGAGTTTCATCAAATCGCTGTGCGCGCTCACGAGAACCGAAATGAACAAATAACCCTAAACGAAAAAATTCCATAAAATAAATAATAATAATAATTTGAATGTGTACAATTTGTTTTTCGGTGTATTTGCTTGAGGAGAGCAAATTTACGGCTTCCATGTAGCCGAAATCGATGTCGTTGCCAAGGAGAAAGATGAAGAGCAATTTGCACACGTACTTCTTTTTCTGATACCCGTCCAATTGCTTATCGCCTTTTTAGAGAGAGAGAAGGAACCCACGCGTGCCACGCCCCCTTGCGAAAACGGTTCCAATTGAGCCTTACCCTTGAATTTCGATCGAATGTTGGCGAGTTCTTTGTTGATTCGCTTTCGTTCTTGCTCTTTGGACTTGCCTGCGCGAAGGGAAGAGCGTTTTTTCGATGATCGGGGCGGCGAGAAAGGGGGCCCCGCTCGCTTTTCGGCGCTCGCCTGCGATCGACTTACAGTTGCGAATGTCCGCAATGAAGACGGCGAGACCGCGCATGCCTTCGCCTTTCATCGTAACGGTTTTCTTCAAAGAGACGAGTCGAAAAATCGCGCTATGGCGCCTTTTTGGAGCACTCCACCTTCGACGCCGCACTCGATTTGCAGTATTCCGGTGAGACGTCGGCTTTTCGACGGCGTGAGTTTGGAAATTCGTTGCTTTTCCACGCGGTGGCGTTCCAGCCGAAGTCCCGGATAGCGCAAACTGAGGACAATGAGGTTTCAATATGGTCGCGTCAAAAAAACAACAGATCCTAAAAACATGCATACAAATGAAAAAGAACAGATAGCCGGAGGTTTTCACGGCATGTGGCACGATTTTCCCGAGCACGCAATGAATTTCTTCAAGCGATCCTATCAAAAATTTAATACCTATAAATTAATAATTAAAAAATTGCTTACTTTCATCATAGCTTGAATTTTAGGATCAAGTTCTTTGACGGAATTCTTAGTTTGCCAAAGATCCTAAAAGGAGAATTTTCTCTATCACGAAAGAAAATTCGCTCTGTTACAGTATCACCTTATCTATATCATAGAACTCCTGAAAATTGGACGTGCTCAAATCAACGGGAGCATCGTCTAAATCATCAATTAATGAATACTCTCTAATTCATTGGACGTTTCACCGGTTGGAAAAAATTCGGCGTACAACGTATTGTTTCCTGTCTCGAGCGATCGAATTGCTACAAAAGTGTTGTTCTTGCAGTCTGGAGAAACCCCGTTGCAGCAGGTAAAATTAATTAAACAATGAAATTAAGCCCCACCGTGCCTAAACACTTGAGGATCCATTTGAACCATGCACGGAGTTCCCTCCCCGAAATATTCAACGAGAAAATCCGAACGCCACTAGTAGAAAACGAGTCCCCTAGTGAGACGAAATGCGGCCTATCTAAACTACTATACTTCGTCTGCCTTCTGCTCGTTCATCAAAACGTTTTTGAGACTTTGGCCATCGACGTCTTCTGGAATAGCGGCACCAGCCAAATCCAAAAACGTTGGCAACTTTATGCAAGTCGTTTTAGCAACTATAGCGTCTTATTCTCGATTACCGGTTACCAAATCAATGTTCAGTGCAATCATATCCGTCGTGGCGTTCTTGGAGACGCCTGGACCGCGAACGATGAGAGGAACGCGAATGTCCTCGTCATACGGTTGACGCTTTTCACCCTAAGTAACACCCCATAACCTCTACAGAGTCTATCATTTCGAGCAAATAAAAATCCTTAACTCAAACTACTGTAAGCAGACTCGGAGCCCTTGAGAAGTTCTTACCTGTTGATTGAACTGTCCTAGATGATATCCTACAAAAAGGAATTGACAATGAAAGAGGTCTTCTTATCGAACGATCTCTCTCACCGTGATCACTGTTATAGAAAATAAAAGTGTCGTCTATGAAACCGGATTTCTAGGCAATTTAGTCTAGCGTTGCTACAGAAACGGAGGAGACAATACCTCCAGAGTCATCAGAACCTCTTCGACCAAATCTTGCACGGAAAGCAAAGTCTCCCATCTCTGACGACACAATTGATCGACGATTTCCATAGTCTGATTCGTCATAGATGGAGTCCCTATAAATAAAATAAAAACCGAATTAACCCTAGGTCTTCATCCTGACCTTCTGCTATAATCCAGTGCTTGTCTTTCCCTTCGAAGTGATACGAAGGCGTTCGAGGTGCCGTGCGATTGGCAAACGTATTGTTGTACTGAGGCGCGGGAGTAGCCGGACGATGCGGTGCCGGCGTGGAGACGTACATAAAAAAAGGCGACTCGCCTAAAGACGAATTTTCAATAATAAAACAAGTCTCAATAATTGGACTACTGTGATTTGATTTCGCGTCTTGAATAAAAGCAATGGCTTCGCGTTTAACGACGTCCGTAAAATAATCGTTTTTGTAGTCGTTTCCGTGTGTTTCTTTGACTCCGTCATTGGACACGGAATAGTGATAAAATTTGCTACAGACCGTAGTATTTTATTTTGCTCCCTTTTCACCGCTATATCACCTCTACCTGTTTCCCACCAATCCAAACCATTTCGACCAGCCAGGAGGCACGTGACTCACGTTGACCCCCGATGGTTTCAACGCATAATTATTGAGATATTTACCTTGAGGGAGAACTCTTATCAAAGGGAGAATACTAGCAGACTAGGTTGGTACCAAAAAATCCCGTTCTATATCCGGCTTTTGTCATATAAGCTCCTATTGTCTTCTGCTCATTCATATCGCGCCACGACTGGGCGTTGCATCCACGTCCCACATTATTTTCATACGTCTTGTGATTATGCGTATATTTACCCGTCAACGTAGATGATCTATACATAAATGCAAATTTAATGAATAGATTAATCCCCTGCACGTGACAATGAATGGCCCCTCCTCCTCCCTTCTCCACGAACCTCGATGGACAACAAACTGGATGAGTCACGAAAGCGTTTTTGAAAAAGGTGCCCTCTTCGATCATCATGCTGTGAAGCTTCGGCTGCACGTCGAGCGAATTCAATTTCACGTCTTGGTCATCGGTGATGATGAATACTGCAAGACCGTACAGTGAAACGGACTGAAACGGAGTCTTGGTTACCTATATTAGGCTGTTTTGCCTCGAGGGATGCCCAAAGGGTCGCAAGAACGACGAGAAGGCAAAGAGATCTCATTCTAATGATATCGTCACGTGCTTGGCGTAGCGCGCTCGCATACTTTGAATCTAAAATTTCAAAAGAATATTTTCTTGTATCTCTGAACGTTCTTGTTTTCTTGTCGCTTCGAGTAGCAAAGAAATTAATAAACCAATAACTACTCTTTTCTTATCCTACTAGGAATATAAATATGTTCCGACATTTATATAGTGATCCTGCAGATAACGTTTCCAGTGAACCAAGGATCTACGTACCATGCTGTACGATGGATGTGTGTACGTATAAATATGTGAAACTGAAAGTGACTATTTAGCGAGCAAGCGCACAGAAGCCGGATGGAAAGCTCTGCAGTGATCCTTAGCACAGCTCCTTCTCCCGCCACTTCTCTTTCTCCCGCCACTTCTCTTTCTCCCTATGAAGTCGAGTGCATTATAAACGGCACGGAAAAATCTTTGGAAGTAGCCACATTTCCGGGTCTGAAGTTTGATTATTTTTGGCTGATTTTGACCTTGTTTGTTCTTATCGGAAACATGGTTGTTCTTATATGGCTATGCTCTCGTCCCAGGGAACACAGGAACAGCATCGCATCAATACTTGTTATCAACTTGGCTCTCGCCGACTTTCTTTTGGGCATTCAAATGTCAGTGCGTCTATTTCTAACTCAACGACCCTGTTACACGCTTAGATACGAAAAGCCAGCCAAAATTTTCTGCGCTATTTCTGTTGCACTCCAATCGATGAGTGTTTCGCTTTCAGGAATGGTAACGGCGACAATGCCTCTGTACTACGCAACTACCGTGTTTGGTTCATGCTGCGTGTGTTGCTTGGGACAGCCACAGTGCACTCGCAAAAGAATAATATTAGTCATTGGTGTGGAATGGATTATTGCGGGTTCGTTCACAGGATTTCAGCTGTACCCGTTTTCTTTTTCGGACTGCTCTTTTGTGCTGTCTTCCCCAATCGAAAACAATAATGCTTTCATCGTCCTGTTGCTTACAGTTGTCCCGATCACCTACACATGCATACTGGTAAAACTCAGAAGACAGACGAGCTGGCAGAATTCAACTGTGCTTACAGGAATGGGAATAAGGCTCTTCGCCATTGCGTTTCTCACATTTGCATGCTGGACGGCGTATACCGTGCTGTATGACGCGGCTCTTACGAATTCACGTACGCGGCTCTCTTATGACGATGCATGTGTGCTTTCGATGATAGCCATTATAAACCCACTGGTTTTCACAATATTTTCACGCCCCTTCTGCCAGTTTGCTAAAAGAATGTGGATACGTCTTCGTTTCATGTGCGGACACGCACTTCCAATGAGCAACATAGCATCGCGTAGCGAAGAATCAAATCTTTTTCAGGACGACACGCCAGGAGAGGAAACTACTGAATCTACTGACAACACCATAGAAGTGTAACTGTAACTGTGGGTTTTGATCCTAGCATCATAGATGCTAGCACAATCTTATTACTCTTGATGTCAGTGTTATTTCTCTAATCCATCACTGCTACGGTTTTTCAATAAGTACTGCCTTGGTTTACATGTCGCACTCTACATGTGTACACACTTGCAACACGCACGCGCGTGACTAAGAGACTCCGCGTCCACAGCCTGATGGTACTACACAATTTATCAATCCTTGTCGCTTTCTAACATACGCTACTTTTCTAAAGACAACGGAAGACCGAAGCAGCAGCGGCACGCAAGAGTTAGGTCAGTTAGGGCCTCGCCTATTGACCATTGGCATGCATAAGGCAATGTGCAAAGCCCCACAATTCACTTACTCCTATCTAGGAGATGCGCTTAGCAACGACGACGACAACTCTCGCCAGACAGAGGGAGAAACAAGAGAAACAAGAGACAGGCACGGTTACTAAGAAGGGGAACAGTAAACACATCCTATCTCTACGGGTGTGTTGACAGGAAATCAAACACGGAAGCGGGCGGGACATCGTTCGTTCGAGGTAAGAAAGAAAAGAGAATAAGATAATCCGTGTAAAATCTCCTCCAGCTGATCGGCTTAAAGACCTCAACGATGTATCTACCTCGCTGAAGAAACATTACACGCCCAAGGAGAAAATGTACCACCTCATTATATGAAGTTGTTCTGTCTCTACGTCACACATTTATCCTATACTACAGATTGGGGCCCTTTCTTCCCGACATTGACACCAATCTAACCCCCTACGTTTCAACTCAGGTGGCAAACTACTTGATATATCAGGTAACGCGGCGTCAATTGCCTGTACCATTCCTAACTTAATTCTGAAGCCGACTAAAATACCAGCCAACGGCGTTTACCGCCAAAGAGCCACAGCACAAAAAATAACAGGTACAGTAACGCGAATTTTTCTGTGCTAACGGATATACATTATTACCTGTACTTAGATCCTGAAAAAGATCTAAGTATGAGCAGGTAACGAATGTGCTTAGTGCAATACTTCCCTGCTACTTTGTTCCTAGAGCAACTCCATCTCCTAAACCTCTCAACTTTTCTTATCCGCCAATACCCAAGTAAGCCTCGCACATAAATCCCTACACATCATCCTAAATACTGTCCTTGCAGACGAAGAGGAAAAATTCCCGTCACCGTGCCAAAGGAATTTTTCAAACGCGAAAAAAATCGCGAACTTCTTCGTCTACCAAAAATACCGAGCCTCCGAGCGTCTATGCCGGCTTCCTCCTCGTCAACCAATCAACTCAGTCACGCCGAGGTGCTCGCCTTTCGCGAGGCGCTCACTAAGCTGCAAGAGACTCACGCCAGCGAAAGAGCACGAGACGACTACCGTCGAGCCGAAGTCGATTGTCGAAAATTTCGCTTGGACAAACTAATGCCGAAATCTCGACCGGTATTTCGGGAGGCTCTCAAGTCGTACATGAGTACGTCAAAGGGCGCAAAAGAAGCGGCTACAAAGGTCGCCACCAAATCTCTAGGTTAGGGGAGTCAGTGCTTGGGGACTTAGACTACGGATTATGATATGTTTAGACTAGAGTAGAAGTGGACTCTATTGTCGATTTTGTATGGCTCCTACCCCTGAACTTATCTCTAAATTTCGTATGGTACAGATGACGAGGAACCGTTGGCACTACTTTAATTAAATGTATTCTTACCTGTTATATCTTTAATCTTTGAGAGACTCCAACAGAATGATTTTGGACCTACAAATAAACAGGAATTTTGTTATGCGTTTGTAGCGCGAGTATGACAATCAAAGCGGCTTCGCATGACGCGTCTGTGCCAAAATTCGGAGTCACGTCTTTGCGTGATTTTCAGCTGACCTGTCAGCGGCTTCTACATCTATTATATAGTTCATTTACGAACGTCAGTAAAGTTCTTTGTGAAGGAAGAAACGCAGGCGCGTTCGGGAACGTACGCCTGATGATAGACGCATCCTGGAAATAAATCAATTGCACGTACGTCGCCACAACTTCAATAGAAAACAGGTACCGGAATCGAAGACGGCAAGAGCGGACGATTCCGTCCCCCCGCCGGCGTTCTCTTGCAACGACAACGTGCTGACAGGACACGTGCAGCTGAGGCCAGAGAATCAATAAAAATCCGAAGTCTCTATGATACTTACTTGTCTAAGTGCACGTGAATTCCCCAGTGGCACGCTAGGGTAATAGTAAAATTTGAATTTTTAAGCAATTTACGTTATCCTTCTTACCTGCATCTTCAAGAAACCGTGCAGACGATCCGGACTGAACAAGAACAGGCTGAGAAACGAAAGAAAAGAATCATTAAAATCCAATTTCTGTTTAAATTGAGGGCCTAATCTTTAATTCTTAGAGCCTAAATATTAAATTGAGGGCCTAATCTTTAATTCATAAGGCCTAAAGATTAAATTGAGGGCCTAATCTTTGATTCTAAGGACCTAAATATTAAATTGAGAGTCTAATCTTTAATTCATAAGGCCTAAAGATTAAATTGAGGGCCTAATCTTTGATTCTAAGGACCTAAATATTAAATTGAGGGTCTAATCTTTAAATCTTAGGGCCTAAATATTAAATTGAGGGCCTAATCTTTGATTCTTAGGGACTAAATATCAAATTGAGGGCCTAATCTTTAATTCTTTAGGCCTAAATATTAATTTGAGGGCCTAATCTTTGATTCTTAGGGACTAATTATTAAATTGAGGGCCTAATCTTTGATCCTAAGGACATAAATATTAAATTGAGGGTCTAATCTTTAATTCTTAGGGCCTAAATATTAAATTGAGGGCCTAATCTTTGATTCTTTAGGCCTAAATAATAATTTGAGGGCCTAATCTTTGATTCTTAGGGCCTAATTATTAAATTGAGGGCTTAATGTTTGATTCTTAGGGACTAAATATCAAATTGAGGGCCTAATCTTTAATTCTTTAGGCATAAATATTAATTTGAGGGCCTAATCTTTGATTCTTAGGGCCTAATTATTAAATTGAGGGCCTAATCTTTGATTCTAAAGACCTAAATATTAAATTGAGGGTCTAATCTTTAATTCTTAGGGCCTAAATATAAAATTGAAAGACTAATATTTGATTCTTAGGGCCTAAATATTAAATTGAGGGCCTAATCTTTAATTCTTAGGACCTAATTATAAAATTGAGGGCCTAATCTTTGATTCTAAGGACCTAAATATTAAATTGAGGGTCTAATCTTTAATTCTTAGGGCCTAAATATTAAATTGAGGGCCTAATCTTTGATTCTTAGGGCCTAAATATAAAACTGAGGGCATAATCTTTAATTCTTAGAGCCTAAATATTAAATTGAGAGCCTAATCTTTAATTCTTAGGGCCTAAATATTAAATTGAGAGCCTAATCTTTAATTCTAAAGACCTAAATATTAAATTGCGAGCCTAATCTTTGATTCTAAGGATCTAAATATTAAATTGAGGGCCTAATCTTTGATTCTAAGGACCTAAATATTAAATTGAGGGCCTAATCTTTGATTCTAAAGACCTAAATATTAAATTGAGGGCCTAATCTTTGATTCTAAGGACTTAAATATTAAATTGAGGGTGTAATCTTTAATTCTTAGGGCCTAAATATTAAATTGAGGGCCTAATCTTTGATTCTTAGAGCCTAATTATAAAATTGAGGGCCTAATCTCTAATTCTTTAGGCCTAAATATTAATTTGAGGGCCTAATCTTTGATTCTTAGGGCCTAATTATTAAATTGAGGGCCTAATCTTTGATTCTAAGGACCTAAATATTAAATTGAGGGTCTAATCTTTAATTCTTAGGGCCTAAATATTAAATTGAGGGCCTAATCTTTGATTCTTAGGGCCTAAATATTAAATTGAGGGCCTAATCTTTGATTCTCAGGGCCTAAATATAAAATTGAGGGCCAAATCTCTAATTCTTTAGGCCTAAATATTAATTTGAGGGCCTAATCTTTGATTCTTAGGGCCTAATTATTAAATTGAGGGCCTAATCTTTGATTCTTAGGACCTAAATAAAAAATTGAGGGCCTAATCTTTAATTCTTAGGGCCTAAATATTAAATTGAGAGCCTAATCTTTAATTCTAAAGACCTAAATATTAAATTGCGAGCCTAATCTTTGATTCTAAAGATCTAAATATTAAATTGAGGGCCTAATCTTTGATTCTAAAGACTTAAATATTAAATTGAGGGTCTAATCTTTAATTCTTAGAGCCTAAATATTAAATTGAGGGCCTAATCTTTGATTCTTAGGGGCTAAATATTAAATCGAGGGCCTAATTTTTAATTCTAAGGGCCTAAATATAAAATTGAGGGCATAATCTTTAATTCTTAGAGCCTAAATATTAAATTGAGGGCATAATCATTGATTCGTAGGGACTAAATATTAAATTGAGGGCCTAATGTTTAATTCTTAGGGCCTTAATATTACATTGAGGGTCTAATCTTTAATTCTTAGGGCCTAAATATTAAATTGAGGGCCTAATCTTTGATTCTTAGGGACAAAATATAAAATAGAGGGCCTAATCTTTGATTCTTAAGGCCTAATTATAAATTGAGGGCATAATCTTTGATTCTTAGGGCCTAAATATAAAATTGAGGGCCTAATCTTTGATTCTTAGAGCCTAAATATAAAATTGAGGGCCTAATCTTTGATTCTTAGGGCCAAAATATAAAATTGAGAACCTAATCTCTAATTCTTTAGGCCTAAATATTAATTTGAGGGCCTAATCTTTGATTCTTAGGGCCTAATTATTAAATTGAGGGCCTAATCTTTGATTCTTAGGGCCTAAATAAAAAATTGAGGGCCTAATCTTTAATTCTTAGGGCGTAAATATTAAATTGAAAGACTAATCTTTGATTCTTAGGGCCTAAATATAAAATTGAGAACCTAATCTCTAATTCTTTAGGCCTAAATATTAATTTGAGGGCCTAATCTTTGATTCTTAGGGCCTAATTATTAAATTGAGGGCCTAATCTTTGATTCTTAGGGCCTAAATATTAAATTGAGGGCCTAATCTTTGATTCTTAGGGCCTAAATATTAAATTGAGGGCCTAATCTTTAATTCTAAGGACCTAAATATTAAATTGCGGGCCTAATCTTTGATTCTAAGGACCTAAATATTAAATTGAGGGCCTAATCTTTGATTCTAAGGACCTAAATATTAAATTGAGGGCCTAATCTTTGATTCTAAGGACTTAAATATTAAATTGAGGGTGTAATCTTTAATTCTTAGGGCCTAAATATTAAATTGAGGGCCTAATCTTTGATTCTTAGGAACTAAATATCAAATAGAGGGCCTAATCTTTGATTCTTAGGGCCTAATTATAAAATTGAGGGCCTAATCTTTGATTCTAAGGACCTAAATATTAAATTGAGGGTCTAATCTTTAATTCTTAGGGCCTAAATATTAAATTGAGGGCCTAATCTTTGATTCTTAGGGCCTAAATATTAAATTGAGGGCCTAATCTTTGATTCTTAAAGACTAAATATCAAATTGGGGGCCTAATCTTTAATTCTTTAGGCCTAAATATTAATTTGAGGGCCTAATCTTTGATTCTTAGGGACTAATTATTAAATTGAGGGCCTAATCTTTGATCCTAAGGACATAAATATTAAATTGAGGGTCTAATCTTTAATTCTTAGGGCCTAAATATTAAATTGAGGGCCTAATCTTTGATTCTTTAGGCCTAAATAATAATTTGAGGGCCTAATCTTTGATTCTTAGGGCCTAATTATTAAATTGAGGGCTTAATGTTTGATTCTTAGGGACTAAATATCAAATTGAGGGCCTAATCTTTAATTCTTTAGGCATAAATATTAATTTGAGGGCCTAATCTTTGATTCTTAGGGCCTAATTATTAAATTGAGGGCCTAATCTTTGATTCTAAAGACCTAAATATTAAATTGAGGGTCTAATCTTTAATTCTTAGGGCCTAAATATAAAATTGAAAGACTAATATTTGATTCTTAGGGCCTAAATATTAAATTGAAGGCCTAATCTTTAATTCTTAGGGCCTAATTATAAAATTGAGGGCCTAATCTTTGATTCTAAGGACCTAAATATTAAATTGAGGGTCTAATCTTTAATTCTTAGGGCCTAAATATTAAATTGAGGGCCTAATCTTTGATTCTTAGGGCCTAAATATAAAATTGAGGGCATAATCTTTAATTCTTAGAGCCTAAATATTAAATTGAGAGCCTAATCTTTAATTCTTAGGGCCTAAATATTAAATTGAGAGCCTAATCTTTAATTCTAAAGACCTAAATATTAAATTGCGAGCCTAATCTTTGATTCTAAGGATCTAAATATTAAATTAAGGGCCTAATCTTTGATTCTAAGGACCTAAATATTAAATTGAGGGTCTAATCTTTAATTCTTAGGGCCTAAATATAAAATTGAGGGCCTAATCTCAAATTCTTTAGGCCTAAATATTAATTTGAGGGCCTAATCTTTGATTCTTAGAGCCTAATTATTAAATTGAGGGCCTAATCTTTGATTCTAAGGACCTAAATATTAAATTGAGGGTCTAATCTTTAATTCTTAGGGCCTAAATATTAAATTGAGGGCCTAATCTTTGATTCTTAGGGCCTAAATATTAAATTGAGGGTCTAATCTTTAATTCTTAGTGCCTATATATTAATTTGAGGGCCTAATCTTTGATTCTTAGGGCCTAATTATTAAATTGAGGGCCTAATCTTTGATTCTTAGGACCTAAATAAAAAATTGAGGGCCTAATCTTTAATTCTAAAGACCTAAATATTAAATTGCGAGCCTAATCTTTGATTCTAAAGATCTAAATATTAAATTGAGGGCCTAATCTTTGATTCTAAAGACTTAAATATTAAATTGAGGGTCTAATCTTTAATTCTTAGAGCCTAAATATTAAATTGAGGTCCTAATCTTTGATTCTTAGGGGCTAAATATTAAATCGAGGGCCTAATTTTTAATTCTAAGGGCCTAATTATAAATTGAGGGCATAATCTTTGATTCTTAGGGCCTAAATATAAAATTGAGGGCCTAATCTTTGATTCTTAGAACCTAAATATAAAATTGAGGGCCTAATCTTTGATTCTTAGGGCCTAAATATAAAATTGAGAACCTAATCTCTAATTCTTTAGGCCTAAATATTAATTTGAGGGCCTAATCTTTGATTCTTAGGGCCTAATTATTAAATTGAGGGCCTAATCTTTGATTCTTAGGGCCTAAATAAAAAATTGAGGGCCTAATCTTTAATTCTTAGGGCGTAAATATTAAATTGAAAGACTAATCTTTGATTCTTAGGGCCTAAAGATAAAATTGAGAACCTAATCTCTAATTCTTTAGGCCTAAATATTAATTTGAGGGCCTAATCTTTGATTCTTAGGGCCTAATTATTAAATTGAGGGCCTAATCTTTGATTCTTAGGGCCTAAATATTAAATTGAGGGCCTAATCTTTGATTCTTAGGGCCTAAATATTAAATTGAGGGCCTAATCTTTAATTCTAAGGACCTAAATATTAAATTGCGGGCCTAATCTTTGATTCTAAGGACCTAAATATTAAATTGAGGGCCTAATCTTTGATTCTAAGGACCTAAATATTAAATTGAGGGCCTAATCTTTGATTCTAAGGACTTAAATATTAAATTGAGGGTGTAATCTTTAATTCTTAGGGCCTAAATATTAAATTGAGGGCCTAATCTTTGATTCTTAGGAACTAAATATCAAATAGAGGGCCTAATCTTTGATTCTTAGGGCCTAATTATAAAATTAAGGGCCTAATCTTTGATTCTAAGGAACAAAATATTAAATTGAGGGTCTAATCTTTAATTCTTAGGGCCTAAATATTAAATTGAGGGCCTAATCTTTGATTCTTAGGGCCTAAATATTAAATTGAGGGCCTAATCTTTGATTCTTAGAGCCTAAATATAAAATTGAGGACCAAATCTCTAATTCTTTAGGCCTAAATATTAATTTGAGGGCCTAATCTTTGATTCTTAGGGCCTAATTATTAAATTGAGGGCCTAATCTTTGATTCTTAGGGCCTAAATAAAAAATTGAGGGCCTAATCTTTAATTCTTAGGGCCTAAATATTAAATTGAGAGCCTGATCTTTAATTCTTAGGGCCTAAATATTAAATTGAGAGCCTAATCTTTAATTCTAAAGACCTAAATATTAAATTGCGAGCCTAATCTTTGATTCTAAGGATCTAAATATTAAATTGAGGGCCTAATCTTTGATTCTAAAGACTTAAATATTAAATTGAGGGTCTAATCTTTAATTCTTAGAGCCTAAATATTAAATTGAGGGCCTAATCTTTGATTCTTAGGGGCTAAATATTAAATCGAGGGCCTAATTTTTAATTCTAAGGGCCTAAATATTAAATTGAGGGCATAATCTTTAATTCTTAGGGCCTAAATATAAAATTGAGGGCATAATCTTTAATTCTTAGAGCCTAAATATTAAATTGAGGGCATAATCATTGATTCGTAGGGACTAAATATTAAATTGAGGGCCTAATGTTTAATTCTTAGGGCCTTAATATAAAATTGAGGGCCTAATCTTTAACTCTTAGGTCCTAAATATTAAATTGAGGGCCTAATCTTTAAGTCCAAGGACTTAAATATTAAATTGAGGGCCTAATGTTTGATTCTACGGACTTAAATATTAAATTGAGGGTCTAATCTTTAATTCTTAGGGCCTAAATATTAAATTCAGGGCCTAATCTTTGATTCTTAGGGACAAAATATAAAATAGAGGGCCTAATCTTTGATTCTTAAGGCCTAATTATTAAATTGAAGGCCTAATCTTTGATTCCAAGGACTTAAATATTAAATTGAAGGTCTAATCTTTGATTCTTAGGGCCTAAATATAAAATTGAGGGCCTAATCTTTAATTCTTAGGGCCTAAATATTAAATTGAGAGCCTAATCTTTAATTCTTAGGGCCTAAATATTAAATTGAGAGCCTAATCTTTAATTCTAAAGACCTAAATATTAAATTGCGAGCCTAATCTTTGATTCTAAGGATCTAAATATTAAATTGAGGGCCTAATCTTTGATTCTAAAGACTTAAATATTAAATTGAGGGTCTAATCTTTAATTTTTAGAGCCTAAATATTAAATTGAGGGCCTAATCTTTGATTCTTAGGAGCTAAATATTAAATCGAGGGCCTAATTTTTAATTCTAAGGGCCTCAATATTAAATTGAGGGCCTAATCTTTAATTCTTAGGGCCTAAATATAAAATTGAGGGCATAATCTTTAATTCTTAGAGCCTAAATATTAAATTGAGGGCACAATCATTGATTCGTAGGGACTAAATAATAAATTGAGGGCCTAATGTTTAATTCTTAGGGCCTTAATATAAAATTGAGGGCATAATCTTTAACTCTTAGGTCCTAAATATTAAATTGAGGGCCTAATCTTTAATTCCAAGGACTTAAATATTAAATTGAGGGCCTAATGTTTGATTCTACGGACTTAAATATTAAATTGAGGGTCTAATCTTTAATTCTTAGGGCCTAAATATTAAATTGAGGGCCTAATCTTTGATTCTTAGGGACAAAATATCAAATAGAGGGCCTAATCTTTGATTCTTAAGGCCTAATTATTAAATTCAGGGCCTAATCTTTGATTCCAAGGACTTAAATATTAAATTGAGGGTCTAATCTTTGATTCTTAGGGCCTAAATATAAAATTGAGGGCCTAATCTTTGATTCTTAGAGCCTAAATATAAAATTGAGGGCCTAATCTTTGATTCTTAGGGCCTAAATATAAAATTCAGAACCTAATCTCTAATTCTTTAGGCCTAAATATTAATTTGAGGGCCTAATCTTTGATTCTTATGGCCTAATTATTAAATTCAGGGCCTAATCTTTGATTCTTAGGGCCTAAATAAAAAATTGAGGGCCTAATCTTTAATTCTTAGGGCGTAAATATTAAATTGAGAGACTAATCTTTGATTCTTAGGGCCTAAATATTAAATTGAGGGCCTAATCTTTGATTCTTAGGGCCTAAATATTAAATTGAGGGCCTAATCTTTGATTCTTAGGGCCTAAATATTAAATTGAGGGCCTAATCTTTAATTCTAAGGACCTAAATATTAAATTGCGGGCCTAATCTTTGATTCTAAGGACCTAAATATTAAATTGAGGGCCTAATCTTTGATTCTAAGAACTTAAATATTAAATTGAGGGTCTAATCTTTAATTCTTAGGGCCTAAATATTAAAATGAGGGCCTAATCTTTAATTTTAAAGACCTTAATATTAAATTGAGGGCCTAATCTTTGATTCTTAGGGACAAAATATAAAATAGAGGGCCTAATCTTTGATTCTTAAGGCCTAATTATTAAATTGAGGGCCTAATCTTTGATTCCAAGGACTTAAATATTAAATTGAGGGTCTAATCTTTGATTCTTAGGGCCTAAATATAAAATTGAGGGCCTAATCTTTGATTCTTAGGGCGCAAATATTAAATTGAGAGACTAATCTTTGATTCTTAGGGCCTAAATATTAAATTGAGGGCCTAATCTTTGATTCTTAGAGCCTAAATAAAAAATTGAGGGCCTAATCTTTAATTCTTAGGGCGCAAATATTAAATTGAGAGACTAATCTTTGATTCTTAGGGCCTAAATATTAAATTGAGGGCCTAA